>NC_060122.1:666978134-667281164 GCF_021461395.2 Schistocerca americana
GGCGCCAAAATTGAAGTTAAAAAAAAAAAAAGAAAGTACTGTATTTCGAAACCCAATCAATTTTTGTGAACATTTTTTGTCTGCATTGTACTTTCTTATATAGTGTGCTATTCTTTTCTGATTTTGATTAGTTTATTTACGTATGGAATGTATTTGGTTTCTCATGACTGATGAGTGCACTGTTATCCCAAACAACAGCAACATCATCTTCATCAATGCTCTCGAAAGGAACAATGAATGTATTTCTCAAGTCAGATATTTTCAGAATCGCCACATAGACCAGTGATTCCTCTCCTCACTTCTCCTTTTTCCTCTGTGTTATTTTGAATTTATAATGGGAGGAATAATACCTTGCCTGCCCAGACATCTCTCTTATGGTTCTGACTGGTGGGCTTCATATCTGTGGGCAGGTACCATATAATCCCCTAATCTATCTAAATCCCAGTTTCTCCCAAGACCTCTTTCTAGTCTCTGTTACTGATCTGTCACATTCTTGCAGACCAGTATTTATCCAGGAATGCAGTTTCAGATACCACACATATAATGTCTTCTGCGTCTTGTTGCTTTGTCCAGTTGTACACCTTGCTGTTCATATGACATGTTATATAAGAATAATTTCTATATATGTCCATGTTTGTGGCAGTATTGCCTGTAGTAATTCTTATAGATGCTATCAGGTGGACATCTCCCTTACTCTTGAATCAGTTAAATCGCATATCCCCAAAAGCATGTTTGATTAGGTCCTCCACCCAAGCTTCGCCATGCACATGCCTGTCACTGGTGTGTGCTTGGTAAAATCCAGCATGCTTAGCACAACCTTGCTTCTTGTCTTTCTGGCTGTGTGTTTGTTTGGCACAGTATACATGGTTAGAACAGTGCTGTCATCTCTATTCTTAACTAGCCTCATTATCTTTATTATTTACACCACCATCTCCACTTATGTGGTAGTCACTTCTTGCAATTTGGAGCCTAAATTTACGATCTTTGCTTTTGGCTTTACACAAGTGCTAACCACCTTGACTAGGGTTCCTCTGAATTCCTGTTTATCTCTGTCTTGAACTCTACATTGTCAAGTAATTTGGAACACTTCTTAATTTGCTTGCACTTGAAATTTGCAAGATCTTGTTCCACTCTTTCAATGGTGGTTTTGTGTTTTTTGAAAATTTCTTTAGTAGTGCCTTGATCTTCTTGCAGTTACTTTTTTGTATTTTCTTGAGCATCCTTCAGTTGCTTAGCAACATTTTTTCAGTATTTTCCTGAACACTCAGAATGCTTTTTTGGACAAGTTGTTTGACAACCTTTTTCCCATCCTTTTCCTGACCAATCCACATCCTTTTGTGATTCTGTAAGAGCTGTTGTACAATACTGAGGACATTTTCTGATACTTACTTACTTACTCATTTCTAGTGTGTCTCACTTTCTACTGATTAGTAGTTCTGGTGTCAATACATTTTGATCCGCTATGTCCAACATGCAACTCATGCCAAAATTATAATCAGTATTGCTGTATTTCACATATCCTGAACCTTTAATTCTACCTCTTTCATTTCCATTACTTTACATAATTCATCACCATTGTTGTTAGTGATATTCATTTGGTCAGTCATATTGAGCAGCATAAATGTGAAGAAAAATTAAAATTTATTCCAACGCACAAAATTTTTTACTTGATGAAGTCTCAATCTAACAAAGTACTTGGGTTTGAAACATATATGGTGTTCAGCAGCTAAGCAATATAAAGCAATTACTGTGTCCTGAGGCAAGTTTTTAATGTAATGTTTACTTGTTAAGCTGGTGGTGTTTGTCTGACCTGTTTTTGTAACTGAACTGCTGTTTAAAAGTGTAGGCCCTACTCCTCTTCTTGCTTGAGTTAATCCAAATGATGATGAACACTGTTCACATAACTCATACACTCTCACAGTTTGCAGTCAGTACTAGTCATCTAGTCATTATCGATTGTCATGTAATTATTACTGTTCATTGTCGTCTTCACATTTCACATCCAAAAACTGCATCTTGTTATCAGGTGAAAAATGTAACCCCACCCTACTTTTTTCCATATAAATTGACACTCAGAGCCATGATGTAGGGGTTACATCAGAATGACAGGTGGGAAGGGGTTATTATTGTATACTTTTCATCCAGCCTGTAGTTTGTTTCCTCCAGTGGGAACTATTGTTCGTAAAAGGTGAGGTAAATTGTGCCTTTTTTTAGTTTTGTTTATTGTAATTCACAAAATGAAATTAGTAAATCACCCTATTTTAATTGCATGTAGTTTGAAGCATGGTTCTTGCTCATATTAGCTGCTTAGATCAGTTCTCACAAAGTTTATGATGCTAACCTTTACAGGAATTCCCTGTTAACAAATTCACCATCACAAAGTAACCAGTATTCTTGAAAATTACTACCAATCGCTTCACAGTCCTCAACACTAAAATAATTCAGTAAAAGCATTTATGCCAGCTAATTATTATTGGAGTGCAGACAGACACGTGTCTGCCCTCACAGAAGCATGAAACAGACTGTTTACGACCCCTTGACAGTAATTGCTACCATCCACTATTCTAGAAAAACAGCAGTATTTGCAGCCCTAGAAGTGAGCTGCTGATTCCCGGTATGGATATTGTTAATGCTACCCTTAAAACTTGTGGAAAAGCTGTGTTAGTCACTTTTTACCTTTGTAACACTGGTATGTCAAACAGTAATCTTACTTAAAGTACTAGTTTCATATTGTAACCAGAAACGTGTGCACACGGAGTTATTAAAAAAGTCTCCTTAAAAAAACAGCACTGAGCTAGGAAAATTTGTGTTATTTAATAAATAAAAAAAAGTTATTTCATTTTTCATCTTGTAGTGAATGATTCTTAAATTGTTTCTGCCCAAAATCTGCAGTTTATGAGTAGCCTCAGAGGTCTTGGTTGCTCTTCGTGTTACAGAAATTTGTGTGAGAGAAGTTTGTCAGACAAAATGACAATTTAAAAATTACTGAGGAAATATGAACAGTAATTTATTATATGTTGTTTGATTTCTCAGAACAAGAAGGCATAATACATTTGAAGTTCGCTGTGAGTTGCTGAGCATTAATGGCCCTTCAGCAGTGAGTTGAGAAAAGGAAAGCAAAGAAGTTGCACGTATTTATGTAATAGATGGTAAATAGATATATTCAATGATGAGAGGAGGGGCAGGTCTAGTGTTCAGGAACAAGACTTATCTCAGTGTGTGAATGTAAAGTACTAATAAATATTTGTTCAAAGTTAGCCAACATGCTATGGAATTACCTTATATGTTTTGGAAAACTTGTTATTAACAAAGTGATTCAACAGAAACTGTATGCAAAATAGATAAATAAAATGATGATACTAGTAGAAGTAAAGCAGCAGCCTTGCTGCAGCGGTAATACTGGTTCCCATCAGATCACCGAAGCCAAGTGCTGTCTGGCTGGGCTAGCACTTGGATGGGTGACCGTCTGGTCTGCCAAGCGCTGCTGGTAAGCGAGGTGCACTCAGCCCTTGTGGGGCAAACTGAGAAGCTATTTGATTGAGAATTACTGGCCCTGGTCTGTTAAACTGACATAGAGAGAATGGTGTGCTGACCATATGCCCCTCCATATCTGTATCCAGTGATGTCTGTGTCCTGAGGATGACACAGCGGCCGATCGGTACCATTGGGCCTTCATGGCCTGTTTGGGCAGTGTTTAGTTTTAGCAGGAGTAAAGATTTACATCTGGATGTCTATTTTGAGAGTGAAAGGGGGTGGAAGGAGAGGGGCTATTTTCTTTTATGTTACGTGTGTATATGAACCACATGTTTCATATGTAAGTGTGGAATCTGAACAGCAGCCAGTGAGTTGTATCATTCAAATCCACAAAAGCCAAATGTTTCACACACACACTGTCTATGAAATCATGGTATGTTTGATTTGGCAACAAAAGATGTGCTCTTTATAGTTCATTGTGCTGGTAATATTAGTAATATCTGATGTTTACTGTCAAAGATTTCTGAAACTGAGACATGTCAGTGAGCCCGATGGCATACAACCCTAAGAGCCGTAATCATCTGTATTCACAACAGTGCATATACACACACTGATATCACATTTTGAAGGCTCTTCAGATCTTTGTTAAACAACTATTGACAGATAATGTATATCTGTGGATTTACTGATAAATTTTTCATATACACGTTTTGTGTTTTGTTGTGGTCAGTTGACTTTGTTTTAAGATAAAGCTGATGGAAATATGTCTGACTCTTACTTGTTATTTAGTGTTGTGATGGTGTAAGCATTTTGAAAAACAAAGTTTATTTTAGACAATGCAGAAAAGAACAGCAATGGATTGCGAAATTTGTTATTTTATTTCAGCAGATCTACATTTCAGCTATTACATGGTCATCTTCAGTGCATATAACAACAGTTGATGTTAGTCCAAAGTGTCATGTAATAAACAAAATTGATTGTTACAGCATCTACAGGAGTCTAACATGAACTCATCCACACCAACAAATATTTTTTATTGTCACTTTGGAATAAGATTCCTATGTAATAGTTGAGATGTAGATCTACTGTAATAAAACGACAGATTTCAAGATTGATTGCTGTTCTTTTCTTCATTCTCTATATTCAACGATAGCTGTGCACAATGGAATCACATGGATTCCAGTCTAATTCAAGTGTCTTTTGTTGCTACCATGTTGTTAAAAATCTGTAAATATATAGATTACAGTTCCCAATATTTTGGGACTGAAACAGAGAGGATGAAGATGGTTATTAGAGTAACAGTGTACAAACTAACTTCTTCATATTGACAACTTATTGTCGGCATGGAAATTGTGTGCATTTGCTGTCTGGAAGTATATGTGATTCTGAGAGCCTAAAATATAAGGTTGTGAGATATTAATGAATGACTTCATTTCTGCGTCAACAGTCTTGCCTCATTGAACACAGTGGTTTACCTCAGGTCACCAAAAATAAGCAACATTGGACATGGCCATTGTTTGGATGGGTAGATGCTGAGTATGCAATGTACTATTGGCTGCTGTGGAATAAATTCCAAACCTCTCCCCAGTGTCTCATGATGCGAGGGCATGTGACACTGTTGGTGGTGATCTGTCCGTTGGATTGGGACATTAATCTTGGGGCTTGGTGCTATTCCAGAGATGTAGATTGTGTGCCATCACCTGGTTTCATTTTTTCCATTATGGTCATCATCATCAAAAGCAAACATGACAGAACAGTACACACACTCATTAGTCATCAACATTTATCAGGAACACTTAAACACACAACACTCACACCTGGTGAAGAAAAGGTGCAATTGTGCCTGAAGGGCAGATACAACTGTACTTCATTTTACTATTTTTCTCAGTTCGGCTTAGGGCATGCAATTGATGATATATGCTACAAAGCTGTATAATTCGTGCCATTGTTTAACTGTAACAATGGAGCATGTATTTTTGAAAAACCAATAATTTACTGTTATTGTCGGCTGACATCTTTTGTGCTTTATATATTTCTACATTTTTGTTAACTTAATAAGTAATTTATTTGTTTATTTTCATTCAAGATAAATCTTGTGAGCATGACTCTGTCCCAAGAACAGCTTCAGACACGTGTAAGCAATCTCCAGAATGACATAAAAAATCTTTTGGATCTAATTCAGCGAGCTAAAGAGACGGGCTCTTGGGACTTGGATAATCTGTCTTTCAAGGAAGTGGTGTGGGATGATAATTTTGTTGGTACATTATCAGTGTAAGTGATCTTTTAACTCATAAAATGGAAGCTTTTACCATCTTAGTTATATTTATCTTATGTTTTGTGTTATAATATTAATAAATTTAGTAATCCATAATTTTATTTTCATTGTTGATATACTGTGAATATTATCTAAATGGTATGGCAAAAATAGTAATTTTTTCGTAATAGCATAAGCAACTTTTTAGAAGGTACCGGACTGTAAGCATGATAGCCAGATTAGGGTTTCTTTAATCTTTGTGCTTGTTTCATAGAGAGATTAATTTCATTATTGCTCTTAACATGGAATTGACTAATAGTATCATCATCTCACATTATTACAATAACAGTTAAGTGTTGTAATGTTTTATGCCAGTTTTGTTTTACACAGTACACTAGAACAAAATTCAAGACAAGAACGTGCACAACTTCTCGTCTTCCTCCTCATGATTTGCAGTGAAGGAACAGTCATAATAAAATGTACACCTATAATTGAATGTGGCAATATTTTCAGAACAAATTTTGTTCTACATGTTGACATGTTACAACATGCTGCTACTTTACTGTGTCTTAGTAAGCACCCAAAAAATGCGACAATTGACGCAACCAAGTATAATAACTGTTATTAATTTTTCATTTACTCTATTGTTATAACTGTGACTGCTGTGTGCTTTATACTCAGAACCTTATGTAAGACAACTTCAGAACTTCGAGATTATTTTTTTAGTCCTTGGTGTATTCATCACTGGTCTATCACTTCACTTTCCTTTTTTAATAACATATTTATGATATGTGAAACCTTGTCAATCTTCTAGGTAGCAAATGTTTCCATAATATTGCAACAGCTAGCTCCTACATATACCCTTTGATTTTGTGTATATTGTAACTTCGTAAAAATATTGATATTTTGCTTTTTGCCTGTACACTTCTCAAGGAATAATGGGGAAACTAACAAAATTAATTTTTCATACAACTTCTTCATGTTTCGCAAACAGCACATTTTTTTTCACTTTTTGCAGTATTATAAATTTACACATACAATATGTTGTTTGTGTGATCCATGTTAAATCATATGACAGGCAATCTTTCAGTATGAGATACAAATGACAATGATTGTTTTATGATTACACAGTATTTAAATAATTATCACAGGGAATGAAAAGAAAATTATTCTTCCTTCTCATGGTTGCTGGTCATTGGCCAAATGCGTTGTTATGACCTGTTCAGTGATTTGTCGCATCCCGATGAGATACATAAAGCTGTGTTGATATGAAGCACACACAGACTGATCAGTCTGCAGTTATTTCCAAATTATAATTAGAAAAAGAATGCTGAAATATGTCTTGTGAATAAATATATATCATTCCACCAAGGACAGCAATGTCAGTGAAGATTATGTTGTACTACATATGGCCCCTCCCCTTTTTGACCTCCTCCCCACTTGCCCGTCTTGAGCTGAGGGAAGTAGGAATTAAGATTATGCTTCAATGCTCCTTAATAAAGTACATAATCAATCCAACATAAATTAATTATGATATGCTATTCTCATGTAAGTGAAGGAGTTTTCCTTCAGGTTTAGTATGTATTACTAAATTGAACTGTACATGTTCTGTCATTATCAGTTCATGTTTGCAAATCAGTTACACCATACTTCTGCGAATAGACTTTATGTGATGGATAGTTGTTAAATTAGTTTTACTAATTACCAAATGCACACAAAGTGCCAAATCATTTTGTCTGCTACAAAGTACTCTTGCTTCTTAAATAATATTACTGTTACAGTATTAGAGTTCATTACTTTGCACAACATAATTATTTTTGAGCACTTCCATACATTCCATTGTGCAAACCTTGACAATGACATTTTCACTATATGCTCTTACATTTCTGTGTTAATAACCACCAATGTAATTTTTGTTATTCTCTATATTCTGTGGAAATGTCTCTTATCTAATTAGATGATCAAATAATGGTAGATCAAGGGTTCTTTTCATAATGATAAATAAGTGGAGTAACATTTGGAACAAACAATAGGTTTGCTTCAGTTTTTGTCTTGAGTAGTGTGTAAGTTTGCCTGACATCTAGCTCCATATGATTAACTTTAAATCTTTCTTGTATAGTCTTTAACACATAATTGGTACTGCAGAGACTAAATCAGAGTCGTTCACTTAAGGTGCCAATAAAACTGACTGCCATTCAGAATTCTAAGTCTGACCAGCTGCATGACAGCACTACTGTAGGACATGAAAGTTTCAGGAGAAAGTGTTGTCGTCTGCTCAGACTGTTGTAGTGTTGTGTCTGCTCCATGACCTAGAGGTAAACATCACACAGTGAGTGAGTGTGTGTGTGTGTGTGTGTGTGTGTGTGTGAGAGAGAGAGAGAGAGAGAGAGAGAGAGAGAGAGAGAGAGAGAGAGAGAGAGAGAGAGAGAAAGTAAGTTCAAGTCCATTCCTTCTTTAATTTTTTAAACCACATTTTGGTTGTGTCCTAAAAGTATGAGTCAGATGGAACCTTAAAGATAATTTGCTTCACTTTCTAACCCACCAGTAATAGCAAAACCCTCCAGAAACATATCCATGAAAGAACTTCTGGCTTTGTGAAGTCAGAACAGTTTATGCCATAGAGTTTCCCACTGTACAGAGGCCTCCAACAACACGCAACATTAGCTCTTGCCATTGATCTCTTGATGTGAATTGGAATCTGCCCAGGTGATCAAAACATGGCACACTCCTTGCAATTACGCAGTGGATTTTGTATACTTGAAACTTATGAATGATATTAACCATTATAATAGTATGAAAAGGGTAGATTGCTACTGACCATACAGTGATGTTGAGTTGCAGGCAGGCACAACAAAGAGAACTCACTGACACATGACCACTGTCTCTTGGTACTGAGGCCAGACTTAATGTCTTTTCATAATATTGTCATGGTTCTATTCTGGATATTCGATTGTTTGATTAAGCATCATAAAACAGAATCACATGTGGAAAAAGGTCCAACTTTTGTGACATACTGTTCCTTTTGAATTTAGTGGAGGGTGAAGTCAGTGGAGACTGCTCGAAACATTTGTATCATCTGTGGGGTGAGTGTGATGTGATAATTAATGTCAGAAAAGAATTTCAAGTAAGATCACTCTGCCATGAATGATTTTGCATGTTCAGAAAGTCTCAAGAATGATCTGCGACCGTTTAACCTTCGTGCAACATTTGCATTCAGTAGGCAAGGACCAGGAGTCAAGTGGAGAAGTACTGCATGGTCTAAATCAAAGGAACAGTAGTCGAAGGTGCGGTTGTTACTATGTTTTTGCTTGAATGTCACCAATTCACTCATGGAGCATTCCTATCCACTACTGTTACTGGTGACAAGTTATGATGTCTTTATGTTAACTTGCTAAGAAGAAGTTAATGCCTGGGGTCTAAAAAAAGACATCTCATTGAGTAAAGGGCACTGAAAACAGATAATATGTTGTATCTGATGGCACGATGGGTGGGTTATGCATTGAAGAGATGTGTGCGTTGCGATGGGCAGTTGTTTCCAACAACTGAGATGCCTTTCGGCGTCAGAGTAGGGAAAACAATCAACAGAAAACAGCATATCATTTTCGATGGAGAGACATCTTCAGTCACAAAAGTAACGTCGGGCATACCCCAAGGGAATGTTATAGGACCATTAAATTTTACCCATGTTCTTGATTTATGTTTGCATTTTCAGTTGTTTTGAATATTTAGTTTATTGTTGACAGTCGAAAATGTTATGTTTTTTCAAATGCTTGGAAAATTTTTTCTTTTGAAAGGGGTAGATCATAGAATTTACTATAAATTTTGCTTGGAAAATGGAATAAAGTGCAGCACATTATTCAAAATGTTGACTGTGGCTTTTGGTGACTCTACTATGAGTAAGACAAGAGTTTACAAGTGGTATAAATGTGTCAAAGAGGGTTGAGAAGACATTGAAGATGTCTGCTCTGGACACCATAACACATAATTACTGACAGCAGTGTTGAAAAAGTAAAGAAAGTGGTTGTGGGAAATTAACAAATCACTATCAGGAAGGTTGCTGATGATTTCAGCAAAACCTTTGGCTGTTTCCAAGCAATTTTTTCAGATGTTTTGGGCGTGAAACCTGTAGCAACAAAAAAATAATGTTGTGTAGACATCGCTCAGGAATTACTGAATGAAGTTGACAATGATCCAATCCAGGATTTCAAAAGACGGTTATAACAGCTGACAAAATGTGGGTATATGTGTATGACTTCGAAACCAGGGCTCAGTCACCCCATTGAAAATTGCTTAAAGAGCCAAGAACCAAAAAAATTCAACAAGTACTAGTACATGTGAATGTTGTTCTCTCCGTTTTCTTCGATTACAGTGGAACAGTGCATCATGAGTTTTTGACTTTTGGGTGTACTGTCAGTAAGTAACACTACCTGGAAATTATGTGGTGTTTGCATGAAGCAGTCCAAAGAAAATGACCAGAATTGTGACAAAACCACCGATGGAAATTGCATTGTGATAATGCTCCTGCTCACATCTCATTGTTTGTTCATGATGTTTTGGCAGAAAACAAAACTGTTTTGTTGCCTCAGGTTGTCGAACATGGCCCGAGATTAAAGAGAACCTTGGAAGGATGTAGTTTTGCCACCATTGATGAGATATAAACAGGGTTGTTGAAGGAGCTGAACACCAGAATGAAAAGTGAGTTCCAGAAGTGCCTCCAAGATCGGAAAAAGTGCTGGCACAAGTGTATTATGTCTGAGGAGGGTTACTTACAAGGGGACAAAGTTGATGTCGATGAAGAAATAAAAATTCTTTAAGAAAATCAAAAGCTCCCATTGCTCTTTGATAACATCTCATATAAATGACCAATTGGATAACACTGGAAGTTCCATGAGACTGTCTGTGGTAGTTGCTGTTGTATATAGAGAAGTTGCTACACTAGAAAATTGCACCAAAATGCAGAAAGATCTGCACAGGACTGATGCTTGATGCAGGGATGGGCAGTGAGCCTCAGCATAAACAAATGCAAATGTATAGCACATAAATTGGTGAAAGACCCATTACTGTATGATTACACAGTTGCTGGACAATCATTGGAAGCAGTCAAATCCATCAGATCCATTAAGTATATATGAGTATGCATACAGAGTGATTTAAAGTGCACTGACTGCAGAAAATTAATCACCGATAAGGCAGATGCCAGACTGAAATTAGTTGGAAAAGTCCTCAGTGAGTGGAGTCCACCCACAAAGGAGGTAGCTTACAAAACCCTTGTTCAACCAGTACTTGAATATTGCTCATCAGTCAGGGATCCATACCGGATGGGATTGATAGAAAAAATTGAGGAGATCGAAAGAAGAACAATGCATTTTTTACATGTTCATTTAGTAAGCATCATGGGGGTGCTGTGCCAGCTCCAGTGGCAGATGCTGCAAGAGTGGCATTCTACATCACAGTGTGGCTTATTGTTAAAAGGATTGAAATCTGTAGCAATTTGTTGAAGGGTTACGCTACTGCCACATTGAATGATTCTCTTCAGTCATCTTTTTCCAGCTGCAGCGATGTTGGAGATTTGATGTTTTACTGGATTCCTGATATTCACGGTACACTCGTGAAATGGTCGTATGGGAAAATCCCCACTTCATCGCTACCTCAGAGATGCTGTGTCCCATCACACCATATTCAAACTCACTTAAATCTTGGTAACCTGCCATTGTAGCAGCAGTAACTGACGTAACAACTGCACCAGACACTTGTTGTCTTATATAGGCATTGCTGATCGTAGTGCCATATTCTGCCTGTTTACATCTCTCTGTATTTGAATACGCTTGCCTATACCAGTTTCTTTGGCACTTCAGTGTATTTTTGCAGGCAGATTCAGTGGTATATGTGGATACTGTCTGTAAAATGTGTTACAAATTGAGTTAGTAGCAAAGAAGTAATAAATTAAAATGTCATACCTGTTGTTGAAGTTTTAGTGCATGAACAGAAAAACGTGGTAGATGACAAACGTTTTCCGTGGATTATTTTGTGGGAGACTGGGGGGGGGGGGGGGCAGTGAGAAAAAGTTTCTTAGATGTTTCAAAGTGTATGTAAAATTTGTTGTACATTGCTGAGTTATGACTACTTTGGAAATCAAGGTTTGTTGAATGTGACTACTTTCCATTTCATGCGATTTTTTTTAGTTGCACAATGTTTCTGAATTGATTTTGAAAAAAATATGGTTTAAAAATACACTACTGGCCATTAAAATTGATACACCAAGAAGAAATGAAGATGATAAACGGGTATTCATTGGACAAATATATTATACTAGAACTGACATGTGATTACATTTTCATGCAATTTGGGTGCATAGATCCTGAGAAATCAGTACCCAGAACAACCAGCTCTGGCCGTAATAATGGCCTTGATACACCTGGGCATTGAGTCAACAGAGCTTGGATGGCGTGTACAGGTACAGCTGCCCTTGCAGTTTCAACACGATACCACAGTTTAACAAGAGTAGCGACTGGCATATTGTGAGAGATCTGGAGAATGTGCTGGCCAGGGCAGCAGTCGAACATTTTCTATATCCACAAAGGCCCGTACAGGACCTGTAACATGTGTTCGTACATTATCCTCCTGAAATGTAGAGTTTCGCAGGGATTGAATGAAGGGTAGATCCACGGGTCGTAACACATCTGAAATGTAACGTCCACTGTTCAAAGTGCTGTCAATGCAAACAAGAGGTGACCGAGATGTGTAACCAATGGCACCCCATACCATACACCGGATGATACGCCAGTATGGTGATGACGAATACACACTTCCAATGTGCGCTCACCACGATGTCACCAAACACGGATGCGACCATCATGATGCTGTAAACAGAACCTGGATTCATCCGAAAAAATGACGTTTAGTCATTCGTGCACCCAGGTTTATCGTTGAGTACACCATCGCAGGCGCTCCTGTCTGTGATGCAGCGTCAAGGGTAACCGCAGCCATGGTCTCCGAGCTGATAGTCCATGCTGCTGCAAACGTTGTCAAACTGTTCGTGCATGTGGTTGTTGTCTTGCAAATGTCTCCATCTGTTGACTCAGGGATTGAGAAGTGGCAGCACAATTCGTTACAGCCATGCTGATAAGATGCCTGTCACCTCGACTGCTAGTGATACGAGGCCGTTGGGATCCAGCACGGCGTTCCGTATTACCCTCCTGAACCCACCGATTCCATATTCTGCTAACAGTCATTGGATCTCGACCAACACGAGCAGCAGTGTCACGATACAATAACCCGAAATCGCGATAGGCTGCAATCCGACCTTTATGAAAGTAGGAAACTTGATGGTACGCATTTCTCCTCCTTACACAAGGCATCATAACAATGTTTCACTAGGCAACGCCGGTCAACTGCTGTTTGTGTATGAGAAATCAGTGGGAAACTTTCCTCATGTCAGCATGTTGTAGATGTTGCCACTGGCGCCAACCTTGTGTGAATGCTCTGAAAAGCTAATCATTTGCATATCACAGCATCTTCTTCCTGTCAGTTAAATTTCGCATCTGTAGCATGTCATCTTCGTGGTGTAGCAATTTTAATGGCCAATAGTGTATGATTTTTCACGTGGGGTGGAGTATCAGCTTCTTAATTAATCATTTACCTTTTCATAAGCCATAACCGTAAATATGAAATGATGCTATTTATCAAGCATGTGCACTTGATTTATGTATCTTGTAGCAAATGGTAAGCTGCATGTACAATTTTTCAGAGCGTTTTGGACTACGCGTTATTGTGAGTTCACTGTTGATAAAGGTACAAAAACATTTTTGAAATGATGGTGACACTGATATCTGTCTTCATCCACAAGTAAATTCAAGTTATTAAATAGTGTCAATGCCGCATATGCAAGCCAACTGAGTCTGTGCAGGTTTAGGGCAGTGTCAGGAACACTGCAGGATAGAAAAACAAATTACTACAATCAGTGCAGGCCTATTATTGTATCCTCAGGTGATTTTAATTATCCGTGTTTCAGGAAACTCCAAATACATACAAATTTTTCTTGAAATTGAATGTACAATTCATATATGAAAGTAGAAGGGGAGATTAAATTCACGTAAGGTGAGATTTTGCTGTGGATTGACTATAATAAAAGGTTGTGACCTTCTGTTTAATGGGTTTCTATCTGGAGTTGACAAATGGAAGCACATTTTGTGGATGTTTCTGCATCTAAAGTAATTAATACACAAAATGTTCCTGTTTCCACTTTGTATTTTATTTATTTTTTATTTTAACAGAAAGAATAATGGGTGCATTTAGTTGGCATCAAACACTGCAGTCTAATTAAATGAATCACGGTCAATCGATACAGCTGTAGTGTTGTCTCCTTGTGCAGTCAGAACCAGTTTCTTGACTGACTGTTCAGCACTGTCAAAAGAATTTCCACTCATTGACAGCTAACATACATAAATACACAGGTGCAGTCACCAGTTGTTCACTGGCAACCAGTCTGAGCCATTGTACATAAAAATGACTTCATTGTTTTATTAGAATTGTTTTAACAATACTGTAACTTGTCAAGGTTCGAAGCATAGAAGAAATAGGAGGTTATGGTCTTGTACCTCTTGAGGAAACTGAAAAGTGTAGTACCAGAACAGTACCTTCTAACTGTGTACTATGCAATGGTCCACAGCCACATCAGTTATGGTCTGTTGTTTTGGGGCCATTCTGCAGGCTGCAAGAATGTGCTATTACTGCAAAACAAAGCAATGAGGATAATTATTTCAAGCGCCCCCCCCCCCCCCCCAAAAAAAAAAAAAAATAAACAGACCACTGTAAACCATTTTTTTCACCAGGTTAGGAGTTCTAACTGTTTACAGCCAGCAGTATATATTGAACTGCCTCTTCCACGTAAAGAGAAACCATGATATTTACAGAAAGAGAAATGAAGTTCACAACTACAGCACTCGCAACAAAGACAGTATCGACATGCCAAGGTGTCAATTAGCAGACACACAAAACAGCTTCCCAAAGGTGGCCCTAAAATTGTTTAATGCTCTACCTGATCACATTCAGTCTTTGCCATGGGAGCAGTTTAAAACTACTGTTTTGTGTAAGCTAAAATAGCAACCCTTCTACAATATTGAAGAATTCTTCTCTAGTTATAGTATAGTGTTTACTTGAGCTGCAGCTCAGTTCCATGACTCCAACAGCAACTGTTGCATTAAATTTCATTATATACTTGTATCTATTTTATAGTTGTTTTATTATTGTAATCTAATTTATAACTTAAATATGTCTTGCAGTATTAAATTACTATCATAGTAGAGTTATATTCATGTATTTTGATAATGTTGTATCTTGATGCTGTCTGTCCAGCTGTGGCTGGTGAATGACATAGAACTGGTAATAAAGGTAATAATAAAGGTATTCATATTATGTAATGAACCATAGTACTCTCCCAAATCTGCAGCAGAACAATCAAGAAAAATTTCACACAGACAAATTTTTGAGGGAGTATAAGAGCAGAAGAAAAATTGTATATGACAAAGTAAGATGAATTGGTGTACACTCACTGTTTTGAAGGAAAACTCTGCACAGACTTACATCATCCCGTTCATTATACAGAACTTCTTGTATTGTAAGTTTTACAAATATTTGCCTTTGTAGAAGAAGGATGTTTATCACACTCCAGAGACTCTTCAGGAAGTAACAAGTGTCATCTTCTTGGTGTGCCTTCATCAAAGCTAATTTGTCTTTTTTGAGCTGCTAAAATTCTGTTTCAAGTTTTTTTTTTCTTTTATCTTAATGATGCGGTACTTGGTAATTGCAACGGTTCATCAACTGGAGCTAATAATGACCTCTCAGAATGATCTTCATCTTGTGACACAGACTGAAAATTGAAAATTCTTGATATAATCTCATTTGGCTCAGTGGCTCTGTTTCCACTGACAAGGAGATATGCATCGGTCGTAGAATTAAAACATCTTTTAAGGAATTCATGTGGTGAAATCAAGGCCAAGTGGAATTGTGTTATGATGGATTTTTCCCTGGATCACCTAATCTCACTGTCCCAAGGTTTGTTTTAAGTTCTTCTCTGTAACTCTCTCAGAGGTGTTTCCATTTAGATTTCACCATTTTAACTGAAATAATAATTAAAGGATGTAAGAAGATATGGCTGTTTAATTCCTTATAGCTCCAAAACTAGAAAATTGATGGACTCAGTAAATGTCCATTTCAGTAACAATCAGAGAAAACAAATCTTCATGTATATGATTACAATACTTGTAATTTTTCGTCATCAACTGTGAAAAGTAAAGGAACTTCTTCTTTCTGCAACGAAAAAATTAGCTTGAGCAGCGACTCTTGTTAAAAACTGATGTGTACTGCAGAAAGTGAAGTGTAGCTTCACTGGCTCGCACTAGAAATGTTAAAAATTTTGAATGATTCCGGCAGGGCATGGGCTGGCTGCCAGTGTAAACACTGTGTAAAGGCAGGGTGAGTATCACCTAACGCACAGGGGTCGTACAACAATATAGAAGCACCACAAACACAACACATTATCACATCTAATACAGTGTAGGTAAAACATTGGCATTCAAAACAGCTTCCAGTCATCTGGGAATGGATAAATACAAGTCCTGTATGGTTTTTAATGGACTCTAATATCATTCTTCCTGCAAAATAATGACAAGTTCAGGTAACAATGATGGAGGTGGATAGCAATCAAGCAAACTTCTCTCAAAAGTATACTGCAAAGGCTCAATAGCATTGCTATGTGGTGATTGTGGTCGCCAGAGGATATGTGACAATTCATTCTCATGCTCATAAAGCTAGTCCTGGTCAATGTGAGTTGTGTGGACAGGGACTCAGTCATCTTGGAACACTGAATCAGCATTGGGGTAACAAATATTGTACCCTAGCATACACCTGATAAGATCAGCCAAAACAGTCAAACAATCCTTGGCAGTAATGTGAACTTGCAGAGTAAACACGGAGCCCATGGAATACCAAGATGTGGCTGCTCAAATCATCACCAACCCCCCCCCCCCCCCCCCCCACCCCTCCCCTGTCCTGTGTCAATTTTGAGATGTAATTTCAGCCAGAAACTGGGAACACTGTGAAACAATACTTATTTGACCAAATGACTTTCTTCCACTGCGCTTTGACTTCTGCACTGTGTTTTTCTGTTATGGACATTTGGTGTGTGGTTTTGAAATTTGAGCTTGCCCTGAAATTCCCTGCTTATGGAGCTCCCTTCATCTTGTTTGGTGTTGACATGGTTCCTGAGTGTGTCATTGGTTGTACAGTAACTTCTGCTGCTGTCATCCTCTTACTTTTTGTCACAGTCCCCTTCAGTGACTATCTGTCATGATCACTCTAACACACACTTTCATCCACTTTTCCTGTATACGGGATACATCTTCGATATGGTGCCTCATGAAACACTAAACAATTTGGCTACCTTGGTTACGGAAGCAACCACCATGTAGGCACTAACAATTTGTCCACATTCAAATTCACTTAGCTCCAACATAATGCACTCACAGTTACAGAAAACACTGTACTGACCACAACTGTGTGAATTCCCAAAGGACCAAACTGCTGAGGTCATCGGTCCCTACCACAACTGATACTTGCAATGCATAGAAGAGATTACACAGGAGTTGTTCGTGGTCAAATACAACAGCACAACCTTCAGGCTTGGCTCGCATTTGTGTTTAGATTTGAGCATGAATTTTTTGCAGTGTTTCCATATTTTTGTCAAACCTCTGTATAAGACTTGCTGTTGGGAACAAAACACTTGCTAGGTCCTTAACATTTGAAATGAACAGGTCAAGAATATTCCACTACGTGTATTTTATTTATATTGCAAAATGTGTATCATAATCATAATAATGAAGTCTTAACAGGAGAAAACTTTAAAGAGAAAAGTAAGAACCATAAAATCAACTGAGGGATTAGAAAGAGTCTGACACATCAGGAATTTTATTGCTTCTGTGATGAATTTGATTGAATGGCTGAGCTGGTAGCAATGGGAATTCATATCTGTGAAGCATAGAACGACACAGTTTCAGCAGTATATGGATCTCCAACATACAGATTCCAGCTGGTGGCTCATGAAGAAATACCAGACATTAGATGTTGAGTTTCTGATTCCATTTGTAAATGAAAAAGAATTTTGTGATCACACATTTCTGATAGAGCTCGATGTTCTTTTATTTTCCCTTATCGACACAAATTAATTATGAATGAAAGCAAATCATAAAGCAACCAGGACAGCTCTGACACATCAAGGGCCCCAGAATCACTCCTCTTGAATACGTTTTTATTGGAAGTACGAACAAAGGCTTTTTATTTTGTTCTGATTTGCCTTTGTTGTTTCCAGGTTGTTCTTATTTGTGAGGATCTATAGACAATTAATTAGCCTCACTCTGTCAGTATAATCCATGGAATTAACAAGCTAGAAAAAATGAGATAAAATTAACAATGATACTGTTCAAATTTTGTGTGTTTCTCACTGGACAACTTAGCCAGACTGTTAACATGAAGGTAAATTTGAATGTGTGCTAAAAACTGAGTCTTTCAACAGCAGGAAACAGTAAAACATAACACCAAATGTAGAAAACTGCAGAAAACAATTGCATGTGTTTCTCCTCCTGGGATGGGGAGACTGCTGCGCCTGCGTGCGGTGACCTGTGTGCACAGTTCAGAGGCATGCATGACTTTGCTCTGGTGCAAGCACCTCATTGCCTCTTTGTGCAGTGGTCACGTGTGCCTAATGTGCACAAAATGCTCCACAAGTGTAAATGCACCTTTAGACTGCCTCAAGACGCGTATACACAGTTTCTTGCTGTAATACTTGTCATACTGCATTAGACCTGTAACGTAAGATTATGCCTCTTAACGAGTAGATTATGACAGCATTTTAGATTTTTAAATTTGGTTAACAGTTGTAAGAAATACTGAAAATAAAATAAAAAAAAGGGGGGGGGGGGGGTTGTTGCCCCTGGAAGTCGTTAGATAGGCAACCTGCAACTGGATACATGTGTCACAACAGGCTGTTTAGTAATACAGATACTGTTCTTCTGTTATTACTTTTTTGGCCACTGAGCATATTTTCATTTTTTTTCCATTTGAATGAGTTACGTTTCCTGGAGGATGAGTATTCACTTTTTTCTGTTATTATCCTGTAAACTGCCATGTCTGTTTTTATCCAACTGTGATGGTTTTTTTTCTCTCTATTAGATGCTTTGCATATGTGAAGTGGCTAACATTCCCTTACATGTCCTTTGTATTTCATATTAAAATTTTTTGCTGTTTTTCCAATGTATTTTGAGTTTCAAGTCATATGTTATTGGAGTATTTTGTTTATTGTTCTCATATATCATGGTTTTTAATCTCTTTTGTGTTCTGCTATTTGTCTCAAAGAATATTTTAATTCTTTGTTTCTTCATGTTACCAACTTTGTATTTGAGCTGGTTGTGTTATGCTATGGTGTGCCATTTTGTATTTGTAATGTGATGAGTTTTGTGGCATAAGTGTGCATAGTGTGTTACTGTTATACATTGATATATCTGGAGTGCAATTATTTTTGATGTCTCATGTTTTTATCTTATTTTTAATGGTGTTGTATAGCTTGTGTACTATCATGCTGTTGTTTCGAGCTGTACTGATCATCATCTTTAGTTCCTTTGATATTTGTTAGATATTTTTGATTTTGAGGTGAATTTATAATACAGAAAAGAGCTCCCAGTGTAATGACTAACGTGAGAAGCTGAGAGAATTGCAGACCAAAATTCAAAGTTCTCAATAATTTAAGAGTAAAAAATATGCAGTATCTCTCTCTCTCTCTCTCTCTCTCTCTCTCTCTCTCTCTCTCTCTCTCTCTCTCTCTCCTCTCTGATGATTTAAGGAGTAAAGGTAATAACTCTCTGGGTATTAAAGGGGTTGAGTCATTGAATGGCTCATAAATGAAACTGAGAGTTTTGCTAGCTTTTGTGCAAGCTGTAGAGTGCACCCCCTCCCCCCCCCTCCACACACACACACACACACACAGTGTGTCCACTGACTCCACTGTCCTGGATTTGCAGCTTGACTGTAGTGAGCAGTTATATAGGATAGGATGGGGGAGGGGAGAAAGGGGGCTGGGATTGTGGAGGAGTGTTGGGGACATATGGTTGATGACTGGCTGGGGGCACAGCCAGCAGCTGCATGATGGAAATCCAGAGGGGAGAGGCAGGATAAGAATGCAGCTTGAGCATCAGCACAGATGAACGTGTGGATTGCATGGTGATGCAGAAGAGTAAATTGTGGGGGAGATTGCAGTGGAACGTGAGAATATGTGGAAGAGAGTACAGAGACATGATGAGTGAAGTTAGGGCCCCTAGGACAGGGCCTCCTGTGAAAGCCGTCATAACACATGCCAGCTCTGCTGCAATTTCTGAGCAGCATTATATGTGGGTTGAATACACAACAAGCTATCTACCCAGAAGAATGGCCACCACCAAACTGTGGCTGAGACCATAGTTGACCTCTAAGTGGTGGAAAACACTACTGAGTACAATGTGTTTGATTTCAATGGCTGATTCACAAATCGTGCCATCTGGATGCTTCCCCCCAACACTATCTTCTCTGAATTACATAGATCAGAATTGTCTTTGTAACATGTCATTATATCCTGTAATCCTCCTTGCCTTGGTCTCTGCTAGTCCCCTCTCCCACATCCAGTGCCACCCCTGTCCTGGGACCCTAACTCTGCTCATCCTGCACCCATATTCTCTTGACACATTCTCCTCTACTTCTATTGTTTCCTCTACCCAATCCATTCCTCCATGTCAGTGTATGCTGCATGTGCACTCTTACACTGGTGCAGTGCTGCAGCATACTCGTTTTGCTTATCGCTCTCAAATTCCTGTCTTATGTGTCTTCATTTTTCTATGTGCCCATCCACTTCCTCTGTTTGGTAAATAGTAACCTATCTCCATGTACATATCGTAGACCATCCTGTATTTTACATAGTATATAAAAGTTCATTCTGTAAAGATGGCATTGTATCTTCCATAATCCTTAAGAGCAGATCTTCATATTTGATTTTGTAGTTTGCTTTAGTTGGAACTCTTAAAACATATCCACTAATACAATTGTTTTTGATTTGTTTCCTCTTAGGGAGCAGCCTCAACAATATACCTCTGCAGAGGTAAGATTTTTATTATCATAACATAACAAATAGCTGTCTGGCAAAGATAACGTGTGATTAGTTGTGCTTAACATCTCTTAGATGTGTGTAGTGATAAGGAGAGAGTTTAGCCTATGGTATTAATTTTGGTGCTGATTAGTTCATCTTATATCTGCTCTCATCTCAGATAATGAAATGAAGTCATCCATCTGCTCCTCTCAAGTAGAACTTAATGTTTCTGATAATGTGGTTTGTATTGCAGAAATATGTTTCACCAACAATGAATTCAAACTGTGAAACAAAGGCGTCAAATGTAATATTGTTCCCGACAAAATACAAATAGTATTAAACTTTTCATAGTGACAAAAAAAAAAAAAAAATTAGTTTTCTACACAGCAACATGCACATATACAGATGACCGTACTGTCATGCACACAAGGTATGAAAGGGCAGTGCATTGGTGGAACTTTCATTTGTGCACAGGTGATTCATGTGAAAAGGTTGCTGATGTGGTTGTGGCTGTACAATGGAAATTAACAGACTTTGAACACGGAATGGTAGTTGGAGCTAGATGCATGGGACATTCCATTTTAGAAATCGTTAGGGAATTCAATATTTCTAGATCTACAGCCTCAAGAGTGTGCCAAGAATACCAAATTTCAGGCATTACCTCTCACTGCTGACAATGCAGTGGCAGACGGCCTTCACTTAACAACCAAGAGCAGTGGCATTTGTGTACAGTTGTCATTGCTATCAGATGAGCAACACAGCATGAAGGAACTGCAGAAATCAGTGTGGAATGTATGACAAACATATCTGCTAGGACAGTGCGACAAAATTGGGTGTTAATGGATTATGGCAACAGATGACTGATGTGAGTGCCTTTGCTAACAGCATGTCACTGCATGCAGTGCCTATCCTGGGATTGTGATCTTATTGGTTGGATGCTAGATGACTGGAAAACAATGACCTGATCAGATGAGTCCCAATTTCAGCTGGTAAGAATTGATGGTAGGGTTCGAGTGTTGTGCTGACCCCATGAAACCATGGACCCAGGTTGTCAACAAGGCACTGTGCAATCTAGTCATGGCTCCATAATGGTGTGGGCTGTGTTTACATGGGATGGATTGGTTCCTCCGGTCCAACTGAAGTGATCATTGACTGGGAATGGTTATGTTCGGCTACTTGGAGACCACTTGCAATGATTCATCATCTTTGTGTTCCCAACCAGTGATGGAATTTTTGTGGATGACAATGTGCCATGTCACTGAGCCACAATTGTTCATGATTTGTTTGAAGAACATTGTGGACAATTCAATCACACAACATGAATCCCACTGAACATTTCATCTCGGGGGCTCACAGCTCATTTGTGGATACATGTGTGGTGTACATGGGGCCCTGAGCTATTGCAGCCTTTCTTTTCTCCTGAGTTTCATTCCCTTCCCCATATCCAGTCCTTCCCATCCCATATCCCCCCTCCTTCCCCCTGCACCTGGTTCCCTATATGACAATCTGGCTATTTCCTCAGTTCTGCTATTCCCTTTTGTCTTGTGTCTCGTGTTTCCACTCTCCCTTTTTTATCTGATCCTCCTTGGAATTTGACCTCCCTTTCAAAATTGCTCCTATAGTGGGAGTCATTTGGGGAAGAACTCCCTCCCTAATATCTCTGTTGTGAGTTCCTCTCTCCCATCCCACCTTCCCCCCTTCCTTCCCACTGTAGACCTAACTTCCTCCTTGCTAGGTCACCAGAACATGTAGCCACTCTGTGTGGTGGAGCTGTTATGTACTCAAATGACTGAGCCCCCTGACAACACAGGGATCCCACTTCTGGTACCTGAGCTATTCCTGCTTTGTGTATGTGTAGGAGTTGCTGCTCATTTTTTTGAGGCATTGGAACTCCGGCAACAACCGCTGTCCCAGCTAGCCCGTGCCACAGCTGTGTGGCACCCACGAAGTGAGCACCTGATGGGAATGCATGGTACCAGGTTGGGCACTCTTCACCTGAAGCATGCTAAGCTCTTCCACAGCCACTTCTTCTGACAGGAACTTTTTCTCCTTGGTCTTCCCTTCTGGGGCCACGTCTAGGGAAGATGGCCAGACCCATTGACTTAGCATGAAGTCCTTTCTCTGCTACCTGGTTTGTTCCAGGATAGATAGGGTGACTTCCACTGCTACCAAACCTTTCTTTTTTTACAGAAAATATCAAAGATGAAGTTGACTCATTTAGTAAGACACAATCTGCTTCCCTACTGATCAAACCCTTTTCTGCCAGTCAGTTGGCTTACCTTTGTGCTTGCAAGTGCTTAGGAGCCATCACGGTGAGCACCACTCCTCACCAGTCCCTTTGTGCTTGCGAGCGCTTAGGAGCCATCGCAGTGAGCACCACTCCTCACCAGTCCTTAAATATGACCCAGGACATTATCTTCCCCTAGGGACCTCTTTCTTCAATCTGACGAGGAACTCATCATTAATCTGGTGTGGTGTTCATTTTGTTTGGCAAGTCGAGAAAGGTTCTAATGAAAAGACATTGATACCAGTGCTTTCATGCTTGCTTTTGATGGGAATAACCTTATGGAAAAGGTCATAGTTATGGTTTACCATTGTGCCATGAAGGCCCATATCCCACTTCCCATGTACTGTTTCTGGTGCCACTGTTTGGTCACATGTCTTCACGAAGTGAGGCAACTCCTGTTTGCAATGACTGTGGCTGTCCCTTCCATGGGGAGAATCCTTGCACCACACCACCCAATTGTGTGAACTTTGCTGGCATACATTTCATCACTCACTGGATTATCCAGTTTATAAAAAGGAAAGGAACATTCAGGGATTCAAAACTCTCGACTGCCTGTCCTAGTCAGTGGCCTAACAAAAATTCAACCATCTCCACCTGGTATCTTTAATGTCTAATTTTGCTTCTGTTGCATCCTTTCCTTCTCATTCCTCCTTACCTCCATCCTGTCCCTCTTCCTTTTCCTCCGCTCTGGTGGTTCCCATTCCCTTCACAGAACCACGCCTTCTCCTCAGCCGGAGAGGAAATCCTCTTCTCTGACACCTGCTGGGACTGGGGTTCCCTTTAAGAATGTCCCTCACCAACATCTCCACGAAAGAAGCCTGTTACATAGAGTTGGACTTGGGACCCACACTCTGTAGGTCTCAAGGTCACTTCTTCCCTTTCAGATCTTTGATATTGCTGCAACTTGCTCACTTAGTGCCCACACCTCCTCTCAACCTTCAAAGGTGAGAAAGATGTGTAAGTTTCAGGATGATGCCCATCTTCGACGTTCCAGGGGGTGTTGTCCCCTCCCTCTCAATTGGGGTTTTACATTCACAGATGTCACTGTGTCCTTACTAGTAACAGACATTGACTGATTGCAGCCTATTCGACAGTCATCCAGCCTCTTGTACTACTGTCCTCTAATGAAACTATAATGTTTACAATCCTCACCTTCTGAAATTGCAGTCTTTCTTTCTCTCTACTCTGTAGTTTGTAATGCATTGTCGGAATCTCATTTTGTGGAGACTCCTTTGCTGACTCTTCATTGTTTCCAAACTTTCTGCTGGAATCAGATTTTGGCCCTTTGTGAGCCTGCAATAGTGACTGTGACTGTAAATTGGTCCACATGGACGTTATTAGTTCCTGGGTTCCTTTTCATACTGTGCTAGAAGGGGGAGCCATTTGGATCCGTTTAGACTCTGTGGTAACAATATATAACTTTTATCTCTCCCCATACTGGCCTCCTTCCTGCTCTTCTATCCCTCCTTCAACAGCTCTCTCCCCCATTTCTTCTCCTTGTTGAAGACCTGCTGACTGGGCTAGATCTCTGCCTGCTCAACAGTGGAACCCCCACACACTTCGGTGTGGCACACAACACTTTCGCAGCCATTTATCTTTCCATCTGTAGCCGTGGATTCCTCCCCTCCATTTAATGAGGAGTTCTTGACAATTTGTGTGACAGTGATCATTTTCTGATCATCTTACCTTTTCTCCAGCATCGCTAACCTGGACACGCTGTCAGGGGGCCTTTACTAATGTGGATTAGGATGCCTTTTTGTTGGTTGCCATCTCAATCATGAGGAGTTCTTGACAATTTGTGTGACAGTGATCATTTTCTGATCATCTTACCTTTTCTCCAGCATCGCTAACCTGGACACGCTGTCAGGGGGCCTTTACTAATGTGGATTAGGATGCCCTTTTGTCAGTTGCCATCTCAATCACTCCACTTTGTGACAGCACTGATGAGTTCATATGGAGTTTGAGTGACACCACCCTTTCGACAGCTGCTTTGCTGATTCCTTCTTCCTTGGGTTATCCCCGATGGAAGACTGCCTCTGAGTGGACCCCCGAAATTGCTGTGGTTATTAAAGACTGCCATTGTGCCCTCCAGTGCTACAAATGACATCCATCTTTTGACCACCACTTGGCCTTTAAATGGTTTTGTGCCTGAGGGTGTTATCTTATTTAACTCCAGAAACAGATTTATTAGTAACAATATGCTGCTGCTGTAGGGCCGCGTACTCCCTCTTCACAGGTATGGACGAAGCTCAGGCACATTTTTGGCCACAGTCTTCCTACAGGTGTCCCAGCAATTTCCATGAATGGTGTTATCCTCAACAGCCCACACACTATTGATGACCATTTTGCTTGGCATTTACCCAGGCCTCAGTGTTGGTCCCACTTTCCACCCACATTCCATCTTCTCAAACACTGTGTGGAATGACTCCATTTATCTTTTGTTCCCTGCCACCTGGAGCCTTATAATGCCATTATTAGTGAGTGGGAATTTGCCAGTGCCCTTGCTCTCTGCCCGACGCACCTCCTGGACTGGACCAGGTGCACGACCAAATGCTTCTACATTCATCAGTGGATAGTCAATGTCATGTACTTGCCCTTTTTAATATATCTGGAATGAGAGGGGATTCACTTCCCAGTGGCAAGAAAGTATCATTATTCCAGTTTTGAAATCGGGAAAACTGCCTCTTGAGTTGGACTGCTATCATCTGATCAATTTAACCAGTGTCCTGAGCAAGTTACGTGGATATATGGTGAGTTGAAGGCTGTATTGGATCCTTGACTCCTGGGATCTTGTGGCTTCAACCCAGGGTGGTTTTTGTCGAGGCCACTGTACTGCAGATGATTTAATCTACTTGGAATCTGCTATCCGAAAGGCTTTTGCCTGGTGTTAAAACCTTGTTGCAATCTCCTTCGATATGCATAAAGCTTATGATACCACATGGTGCCCTCACATCCTTACCACTTTACATAGTGGGCCTCCGTGACCTGCTCCCCCTTTTATTGGAAATGTTTATTCATGTCACACTTTTCAAAAACAGGCTGGTGCCTCCCATAGCAGCTTCTATCTGCACAAGAATGGTGTTCTGCAGGGTTGTGTTTTGAGTGTCCTTCTCTTTTTAGTGGCTATCAATGGTCTTGTGGTGGCTGTGGGGTGTTCAGTGTCCTCTTTGTATGCTGATGATTTGTGTATTTACTTTTGTTCGTCAGTGATGGGCGTTGCTGAACACAGACTGCAGGGAGCAACACACTGAGCGCAATCTTGGGCTCTCATTTATGGATTCCATTTTTCAGCTGCCAAGACCGGTATTATGCATTTCTATTGCAACTGCACAGTCCATCCCCATCAGGATCTGTACCTTGATGACCAGTCCGTCAGTGTGGTGGACTCTCAAAGATTTTTGGGACTGGTCTTCGGTGCCCGGTTGGCACGGCTTCCCCCTTCTTCGTCAACTAAATTGTATATGTTGGTTGCACGTCAACACTCTTTGATGCCTCAGCAACACCAGCTTGGACATGGACCACTCTACTCTGCTATGACTGTACACAGCATTTGTCGAGTGCCTTCCAAATTACAGGAGTCTCACATACTGTTCAGCATCACCTTCGACATTACAAATGCTGGACCCAATACACAACTGTGGAGTACGACAGGCAGCTGGTGCCTTTCTTACTAGCCCCATGTTCAGCCTCCTAATGGAGGCAGGGGTTCCACAATTGCAGGTTCTGCTCCAGCAATAGTTGATTGCTTATTCATTAAGGATCTGCTGCTCTCCAGAGCACCCAAACTACCGTCTCCTCTTTCCAGATATAAAGATTGACCTCCCACAACAGTGGCCCACATCTGGGGTTATGATTGCCATCGGCATCCAGTCCCTTTTCTCTGAAGTCTAGCTTTCCCCTCTGTGACCTCTTCTCCAGGCCCACTCATGTACACCTTATGGTTGCATCCCTCGTCCACAGCTCTCTCTCTTGACCTATGAGAAGGTCTGAAAGACACAACTCATTCTGAGATCCTCACTGCCAATTACTCTCCATTATTGGGACGTTTTGGGTGTCAGAAGTAGTCTATACTGATGGCTTAACTATTCTGGTGGCTTTGCTAACATTCATGCAGAATGTAATGAACTCCACTCCTTGCTTGATGGCTGCAGTGTTTTCACTGTGGTGTTTGTAACCATCTCTCATGCTCTGGGGCATATCTGTTGTGGCACCGGTGAGTCCTTCCTCACCTGTAGCAAATCGTTTAGCAGTTAACAAGCTCTTGACCAGTGTTACCCTTACCGTCTCCTTGTTATGACTATCTGGGATTCCTTTTTTGCTCTGAAATAATATGGACAACTCAGTCGTCTTTGTCTGGACCCCAGGTCATGTTGGGATCCCAGGGAACGAACTCACGTGATAGGCTGACTGGCCAAATTGACTACCGGTAAGCCACCTCTTGAAATCGATATTCTGAAACTGGACCTGTGATCATATAGGATGTGGAATACAGAATGGCATAGTGTGACTTCGCTGAAGCAACTGCAGGTGATAAAGGAAATCATGAATTTGTGGAGGTTCTCCATACAGGCCTCCTCCAAGGACTTAATCGGCCTTTGTCAGCTCTGAAACTCATGGTCATCTCATCCATTGCAAGAATCTGCCCCACTGTCCTGTGGCACATCTTGCTGGACTGTCCTAACCTAGCCACCCTGCTATGGATTCTTAAGTGTTACTGACGCAGCACCCCTGGTGTTAGTGGATGACACCTAAGTGGCTGACCTGGTTTTACAGTTTATTTGTGAGGTTTTTATTTTTTATTCCATTCTGCGGGGTATGTCCCCCATTGCATTTTCTGCCTTTGTGGGCCTCTGGCTGCTCCATGGATGGGGCACATCACCTGCCTTTCTCTCTTTTCCCTACTTTTTTCCCCCTTGTTTCTTTTTCTAGACTTTGTTGACCTTCAGTAAACCGTGTGGTTTTCTTTCCTTGGGTTTCATGCACTAGGTGCTTCTTTGGTATGTGGTTTTGTTGAATTGCCTGTTCCAGGTATGAGAGAGTGATGATCTTGTAGTTTGACCCCTTCCATCATTAAGCCAACCAACCCATCAGACATTTACAGGACAGGGAGAAGTCAGTTCATGCACAAAATGCTGCACTGGCAACACTTCCACAATTATGAATGGCTATAGATGCAGCACGACTCAGTATTTCTGCAGGGGACTTGCGACGACTTGTTGAGTCCATGCCACGTTAAGTTGCTGCACTTGCTGGGCAAAAGGAAGTCCAACATGATATTAGGAGGTACCCCATGACTTTAGTCACCTCATTGCATATCTGTATTACCAACCAGTAAACTATTTAAGAATAATTCTTGTGCTATGTAGTGAAGTAATAAAGATCCCTTTAGTTAAAATTTTTGTAAAGACTAGTGACATATATGAACAGCTCTGCTCTTAAGGAAAAATAAAGTAAACAAAAAATTGCCGTAACGATGTCACAGTAGTTAATTGCATGAATGCTATCTATTAAATTTAATACTCAATGGAAAAGTTGAGATGGAGTGATGACAATATTATGAAAAGAATAGATTACTACTCGTCGTGTAATGGAGATGTATAGTCGCAAACAGGCACAACAAAATGGCTGCTAAACAAGCAAGCTTTGAGCCAAAGGTCTTCTTCTACAGTTGAAAACACACATATTCACTCATGAAGGCACAACTCGCACACATGACCACTCTCTCTGGCCGCTGAGGTCAGACTGCAAGAAACTGTGCGTGATGGGAAAGCAGTCTGGGTGGTGGGATTAAGTTGGAGACTGGGGCAGGGATGGGGAGGAATAAAAGGGCAGGGCTGGTGGTCAGTAAAGTGCTGCTTGTGGGAACATACAGGGACATTGTGGGGAGAGGGTATGGCAGCTAGGTGCAGTCAGGAAATTAGATTTTAATGGGGAGGAGTGAAGGGGGAGCAGAAAAGGGGAACAGTCAAGAGGCTGTGGGTGCATTGGTGGAGTAGAGGACTGTGTTGTGCTAGAGTGGGAGCAGGGAAGGAGGTAGGTGGGTGAAGGACAGTGGCTGATGTTGAAGGCCAAGGAGGTTTGCGGGAACATAGGATATATTGCAGGGAGAGTTCCGACCTGCACAGTTCAGAAAAGCTGGTGCTGGCAAGAAGGATCCAGATGGCGCAGGCTATGAAACAGTCATTGAAGTGAAGAACATTGTGTTGGTAAGTGTCCTTAGCAACTGGGTGGTCCAGCTTTAGCTCTGCCTTCGATGGTTTAGATGATACTCATGACTGGGCTGGAGTGGGTGGTGGGGGGGGGGATGTGTGGGACAGGTCTTGCATCTAGGTCTATTTCAGGGCTATGAGCTACAAGGCAAGGGGTTGGGAGCAGGGGTTGAGTAAAGATGGACAAGGATAATGTGTGTGTTCAGTGAATGGTGGGATACCACTGTGAGAGAGGTGGGATGGATAGTGGGTAGGATATTACTCATTTCAGGGCATGACAAGAGTAGTCAAAACCAAGGCACAAAAAATGATTCAGTTGCTGCAGTCCTGAGTGGTACAAAGTCACTAGGGGAATTCTCCTTGTGTGTCTAGATGGTTTGACTTGGGGAGGTGGTGGGTGACTGGAGAGATAAGGATCAGGAAATCTATTTCTGTATGAAGTTGGGAGAGTAACTTTGGTCAAAGGCCTCGGTGAGCCCATTGATATATTCGGAGAGGGTCAGGTCATCACCACAGATGTGATGGCCACAGGTAGCTAGGTTGTATGGGCGTGACTTCTTGATATGAAATGTGTGGTATCTGTCGAAGTGGAGGTATTGCTAGCTGTTGATAAGTTTGATGTGGATGGAGGTACTGATGTAGTCATCTTTGCAGGTGGACACCAACATTGAGGAAGGTGACTTGTTGGGTTGAGGAGGAGCAGGTGAAGCAAATGGGGGAGAAGGTGTTGAGGTTCTGGAGGAATGTGCATAGGGTGTCCTCACCCTTGATCACAAAGATGTCATCAGTTAATCTGAATCAGATGAGGGGTTTGGGATTCTGGGTGGTTAGGAAGGATTCCTCTAGATCGCCCATGAGTAGATTGTCAGAGGATGGTGCCAGACAGGTGCCCATTGACATACTATGGATTTGTTTTTATGTGATGCCTTCAAAGGTGAAGTAATTGTGAGTGAGGATATAGTTGGTCATGGTGACCAGGAAGGAGGTGGTAGGTCTGGAATCTGATAGACATTGGGAAAGGCAGTGTTCAGTAGCAGCCAGTCCATGGGCATTAGGGATGTTAGTGTAAAGACAGGTGGCATCAATAGTGATGAACAGGGCACCATATGGCAAAAGGACAGGAGCTATGGAGGGTCGGTGGAGGAAATAGAAGGGTAGGTTGCGGGTAATAGGCTGAAGGCATCACACATGCCAGATCTATTTTTGAACCTAGAACCTCACGTTTCACAGGCAACACTTTTACTGTGTAAGCTATTCAAGCAAGATTCAGAGATAGCTTTTCACCAATACCCTGTACCTACTTTTTAAACTTCGTAATTCTCTTGTATATCTTGTAAGTCTGGCACTCCTGGAAGAAGGATAATGCAGAGAAAAGGCTTAGTCATAGCTTAGGGGATTGCTTCGAGAATGAATCTTTCACACTGCAGTGGAGTGTGCACTGTTTTGAAACCTGGAAGTTTAAAACTTTGCACTGGACCCTAGGATGGGGCTAAACCATTTCTCTGCATTTATCCTTCCTTCCAGGAGAACTAGTCTCACAAGGTATGCACAACTTCTGTGTAGTCTGGATGATGGGAGAGAGTTACTGGTGAATTAGAGCTGTGAGCGGCAAATCATGAGTCGTTCCAGGGTATCTCAGTCACTAAGAGCGTGCTGCGAAGGGAAGATTCCGTATTCGAGTTCTAGGCTGGCACACAGTTTTAATTTTCCAGGAAATTTCAAAACAGTGCACACTCCACTCCACTCCACTCCACATTGATAGTTGATTCTCAAAGCATATAGTTCCTTATGAGCAAAAGTTGTTAATATCTCATGTAAATTACAAGGTGTACAACTTTGCTTCCACCATTTGCCGATAGGTGGCGACAATGGTAAGTAGCAGTTGAAAGAAACAGATCACAGACATCAGGCAGTTAGCTTGGACCTCGGTCAGCATAACTTCATTCTAACATCAGTCGATTTGTGTCTGCATCATAAAATTGTTCTTGATTGAAAATGTCAGTTTATGAGCCTAATTCTCATCATTTGCGGGAGGTGTTACTGTTTTGTTTCAGTATGAAGGAAACAGCGGCTGAGTCTCATCAAATGCTCTCAAGTATGTATAGTAAGGATGCTATTAGTGAAAGAACATGTCGTGAATGGTTTCAACGCTTAAAGAACGGTGATTTTAATATCGTAGACTGGCATAGTGGTGGAAGAGAGAATGTTTTTGAAGATGCAGAATTGGAGACATTGCTGAGTGAAGACTCGCATCTAACTCAAGAAGAATTGGCACGATTAGTGGGAGTGACACAGAAAGCCATTTCAAAAGGTCTCAAGGCTATGGGCATGATTAAGAAAGAATGAACTTGGCTCCCGTGTGAGCTGACACCAAGAGACTTTGAACGGCATTATGTGTTTGTGAATAGTTGCTTCAGAGGCAAACATGGAAGGGATTTCTGCATCGCATTGTGACTGGGGATGAAAAATGGGTTCATTACGATAACCCTAAATGCAAAAAATCGTTGACGGCCAAACTGAATATTCACAGCTCCAAGATCATGCTCTGCATTTGGTGGGACCAGTTCGGCGTCATGTACTATGAGGTGTTAAAATCAAGTGAAACAATCACGTGTGCTTGTTATTGAATGCAATTAATGCGTTTGAGCAGAGCATTATAAGACAAACGGCCGCAATAAGTGAGATGCACGATAAAGTGAATTTGCAGCACGACAATGCTTGATCCCATGTTGCAAAAGAGGTCAAAACATACTTGAAAACATTAAAATGGGAAGTCCTTCCCCACCCACCGTGTTCTCCAGACATTGCTCCCTCTGACTCTCACCTGTTTATATCAATGGCATGTGGCCTGGCTGACCAACACTTCCGATCTCATGAAGAAGTCACAAATTGGATCGATTCATGGATCACTTCAAAAGATGAACCATTTTTTCGACACGGGATTTGTACACTGCCCGAAAGATAGGAGAAAGTAGTGGCCAGTGATGGAAAAATACTTTGAATGATACATGTGCAATTTGTTTCATTAAAGCCTCAAATGCTGGAAAAAAAAGGCAGAAGCAAAGTTGTACATCTTGTACGAAAATCCTTTTGCTCACCTATATGCAGTGTATTCAGTCACTTACATATTACATTACTTTTACAGTGTATATTTCCCTACAGACTGAAATGTGATATTACCAGACTCCTTTACAAAGAGGTTATTAAGATAAATAACATAGTGAAAAGTTTATCTACATAAGAACCATAACATGCCTGTCTCAAAATAAAATACTTTGTCAGCTTCAGTTTGGATTTCAAGTGTCTCTCCAAAGCACGTGTCATTTTTCAATTCACAATGAAGATAAAATGTTGCTATTAGTATTTTTTTTGTAACTTACCAAAAGCATTTGCTTGCTCAGAATACACTATTACCCTAGAAATATTATGGTATCAGAGATCTGGATGCTAACTGATTTTCGTGCTATCTAACTAAACGGATGCAGAATGGCTCATTAAGAAACCCAGGGCATGTATACAGTGAACCTGCATCTTCATAAAAAGAAACAATTACTATATGCATACCACAGCGATTAATATTGGGTGTGCCCTTGTTCTTGTTATACAGGGTCAATCACAAAATTTGCACCGCAAATATTGTGCAAATGGAAAACGCTTCTGCTGTGCAGTTTTCATAGAATGGATTGGTAGTCAGGGGCTCATATTGTTAGCCAAGTAAAAGATTATAATAATACTTAGAAAGCATCTTTTTGTGCAAACATACAATGGAAAAATGACTATTGATGTTAACGAACCAAGGGTAATGTAAGTTAGAATGTCAGTTTTGTTTGTTCCAGGATTCTAGTGTGAGTCTTTTATGAGATATCGTATTTTGAAAAGTTTTAACACCGACACTTTTTTGTGCCATTCAACCTACATATTTGATAGGTAAGATGTTGTTTTGTTTGCTTACAGTTTTGCTTACAGTGTGCTTGTGTGTTCCTCGAGTGCCTTGCAACTTGCTAGTCAGGTATTGTGTGACAGCCCAAGCAGTAGCTCATGAGTCAACAATGGTATTTCCAATGCAGAAGAAGCCAACATACTCAAGGAATACGGAGAATGTAGGATGAATGCAGTTTATTCTTGTACAGCTATGCAATAAGATATCCCAACCATCTTGGCAGTTATTTTATCACCCTCTTCAACCAGTTATATGAAAGTGGCAGTGTAACACCTAGACAACATAATAGAAGAAAACAAGTGATGACAGAAGAGGAGAAAATTAATGTTCTTGCTGCTGTTGCAGTTGATCCGTATGTTAGCTCCCGTGCAATCGCAAGAGGAAGTGGCATGAATTAGGCAAGTGTCCTACACATTCTCCATTGACGTTAAGTTCCAGCCATATCACATCTCTCTCCATCAAGAGCTCCATAAAAACAATTATGAGAATCGAGTTAACTTCTGAACATGAGCTATGAGACAGGATTCTCCAGATGTATCTTGTATCTTTTTTGGTGATGAAGCTTTATTAACCAATGATGGCTAGATAAACTGCCGAAACATGCACTATTGGTTTTTTGACAATCCCCATTGGCTTCATCAGGTGGAATGTCAGCGTGCACAGAGCGTAAACATATGGTGTGGGATAGTGAACCATCAGCTCATAGGCCCATGTTTCATAATGGAACACTGAATGCGCATAAGTCTCGCTGCCTCCTAACAGACCATCTTCCACTGATGCTAGAAGATATTCCTCTCCAGATTAAGAGGAAGCTGTGCTACCAACATGATGGCTGTCCAGCACATAGTGCATGAAGTACTACAGCATATCTTAATGAACTGTTTCCAAATCATTGGACTGAACACTGGGGCCAAACAAGCAAGTCTGTACTGCACAAGGTCCGCCCACACCAATGAAATTATGTGTGAGAGGGTGAATCAATAAATAAAACCAAAATATTCCAGATTCATAGGTGTTTGTATTGATAAGAGTCTGAACTGGTAGTAAGTGTTACAGATCTTATTATATGTGTTGACTCTGAGATCTTTGCATTGAGCATAATATCAGATTTTGGAGACGAAAATGTCAAAAAAGTCAAAACTGCAAATGTAAGTTGTCAAAACAGAAATAAAATAATCTTTCATAATTCACCACCTTCTTCCTTTTTTGTATTCCCGAATTCCACACCACTCATCTCTGTCCTTTATGATCACAATAGTGAGTGGCATTATTTTCTTGTTCAGTTATTTTAATATAATGTGTTTTCTGTAATGTGCAAATTAACAGTGTTGTTGCTCATTGATAATGAATTTATCTTGGAAATTAATATTACGTTAGTATAAAGAACAAAAGAATTGATAAACCACATTCATCAATAATTAGGTGTTCAAATTGCTGGAGTTGTCTTAACACAAATTGAAGCCATGATATAATAGTAGTAAGTTTAAACAGGAGAGCTACTGGCAGAATTGTAAGTTGTCAAAACAGAAATAAAATAATCTCCCATAATTCGCCACCTTCTTGCTTCTTTTCATTCCCAAATTCCACACCACTCAGCTGTTTGGAATTCAGAGGTTTCAAGGGGGTGGGGGGGTGGGGGGGACATTGACTATGCTCCCATACAAATTTAATTGAAAGGTTTCTACTTTGAATTTCTCTTTTCCATTCAGCTCAGTCAGAAAGAATATTGCCTGCAAAAGACAATGTTCTGAGTTCAAGTCCCAGTACAGCACATATTTTTAATCTGCTGGGAAGTTTTGATTGAAAATAACTTTTTAATTTAATCTAATGTGCTAGCCAATAATAATACAGTGTTACTCTCTAACGATAATTTTTTATTATTTCTCTTTATCTGAATGTAATGGTCATTTTGCAGCAAAAAATAGGAAATAAAGCATCAGTGTCAGATTTTGAGGATAAAGTTGTGATTCAAAATTACCAATCACAAATTTCTCTATGGAAAAGTAAGGCGTTAGAAGCAGAAGCGAAGGTGAGAGAGAGGTCATGCATTAATAATATGTTCCTAGTGATATGTTCCTGGTGTTAACATATAGTTTTTGTAAATGTTTTATAATTTCAGATAAAAAAACTAGAAGAAGATGCCATCAATAAAAAAAATACTCTGAGTGACTTGCAACAGCAATTTGCAGAAAGTCAGACTTGCTTGGATTCAACACTCAAGGAGAATGAGAAATTGTGTTCTCAGATAAAGGCACATGTGGAACAGATGTCTTTAAAAGATAAAGAAATTGAAAAAATCAAGAAAACTATACTTGATATGGAAAGGGTGAGTGAATTTTCTTCGATACCCATGTGCTGTTATATTGCATTGCATCGCGTGACTTGTATTATAACAACTTAAATTTATGAATTTTTGTAATATTACTTGCTAAGATGAATTAAGTTAAAAACTAGTCCCTTACCTTAATTACAGTAAATTGTAACAAATCTTTCAACAAACATCCCTTAACAATATCAATATAAACAATAGTCAGAAATAATTTAGTGTCACATTACCATGGAAAACTTCTCATGGTCTATGACTAGGGCTATCTTTAACCTGTGGAGGACCTGGCACATTAGGGTAATGGGACCCCTGTGATCTTGAGAGAGCACTATTTTGGTAGAATAGACAAAGAAGGTAATAAGTGAGGTTCTAGATGTATTTTTATTTCTTTACAGTCACATTAAATGAATAGATAATATAATCCACAAAAGTAACTCTCCTAGCATTCACAGGTTAGTGCTTAAAAATCTATTTTGATTAAGAGGTACCCTTCTAGAGTTGAGATAGGCAAAATCATTAATCACTTCTTCAAAATTAATATTTTTGAGCATATCACATTCTATGGCATCAGAAATAAACTGGTTAATCTATTTTGAAGCACTGTACTTCTTAATTCATTTTTCATTTTCAATTTGGAGAAGGAGTGTTCCACACTGCAGTTGGTTACCACCATGCTTAAAAAGAATCTCAATGTGATTTCTACATTTGGAAATGTGTCTCCAATTTTGTTTTCTTTCAAAATGTGATATATTTTCATGAAAATAATCAGCAGTATCATGTGCTGTTTCTTCTGCGTTAGAAAACTGTTGTTCAGCTGACACAGTTGTCAGTGTTGGTGAAGTACCCGAGGTTGTTGCACTTTCGTCATAGGGACAATCGCCTTCTGATTCAGTCTCTTTTCCTAAATTGGTAGCAATCTGAAATTGGTGTAGAACATGAACATTCAGAAATTCCCGCAATCTGTAATCTACACGACTCCTCATGTGGAAGTTTTATTATTTGATTGTTACTTACAGAAGTTGCCCCAGTAATAGTAGTAGTAAAGTATGCTGTTAATTTTGGTAACTTTTCAGTTACTTCCTCGTGATGTACAGCATTTTTTCCTTTTTGCAGATCCACTAGGATATGACCATTTCCACATTTTATGTTATAATTCAGTATTTATTTTTACAGTGAAAATAGTCGCTAAACAAAACAAAACAGGCAAACGACAATTTAATCAAAGAATATCTCAGAGCACAGTCAGTAACAACTACAAACAAAACAAACGTTACAACACTCCAGACAAATACAGGGGAATTCTCGATAGTCGAGTTGATTTATGTAAGTTGGTTGGTCATGTTTAATTTTACATTGCTTTTCACTCCATGCAGAACTGTGCACTGCACGAAGCTAGTACGCAATGTGGTATTGTAGTCAGTCATTATTGTTCAATTTTTTTTTTTCAAAATAAATTTGTTTTTCAGTAATAAATATCAGTTATAATTTGGTAAGCTGGCAGGAACTAGGGAGGGACCCCTATCGATCGTGGGGCCCTGGGCACATGCCCAGAGTGCCCAGTGGGGAAGAAGGGCCTGTCTATAACTATCAGCTTACTGCAGCTTGCAGTATTTCAGGCAGCTGTATTAAAATGCAGCAGATTACAATTTTTGCAAATTAAATGTACACACAATTATGTTACAAATATATAGCTTCCTTTCAACAAAGTTTTTAATTTTTCCATGTCCATCTTAACTTGATATATAAACTTTATAATGGGCCTTAATAAGTTTGCAATTCTCCTTGCCTCTTTGCAGGCATCCCTCTATATAAAGGGAAGGAATATATTGAAACACCCCATTACATTCTACGAAAGATGTTCTAGTACTAACATCAGATTAAATTTTTAAAACTTCTGTTCCCCAGGTAATTATTCCATGACACACTTGTGAGTGGAAATTATTTTTATTTATTTGCACGTCAAGTTCTGTAGGACCAACTTTAGGAGCAAATCTCCAAGGTCATGGAATGTGTCAGTACATGAACTTGTAACGTAAAAGTAATAACAGGTAAAAATAAAATTTTTGCGAATCTGAAAAAGTCAATCCACAAGTTCTAGTAAACGCAATCAACAATACAACGAGAATCAGCTTAATTTTTCAAGGAACTTCTTGACAGAGTAGGAGGAGTGACCCATGAGGAAACTCTTCAGTTTCGATTTGAAAGCGCATGGATTACTGCTCAGAGTTTTGAATTCTAGTGGTAGCTTATTGAAAACGGATGCAGCAGTATACTGCACACCTTCCTGCACAAGAGTTAAGGAAGTTCGATCCAAATGCAGGTTTGATTTCTGCCGAGTATTAACTGAGTGAAAGCTGCTTATTCTTGGGAATAAGCTAATATTATTAACAAGAAAAGGCAGTAAGGAATATATATATTGAGAGACCAATGTCAAAATACCCAGACTCATGAACAGGGGTCGACAAGAAGTTCTTGAAATTACACCACTTATTGCCTGAACCACCTGTTTTCTGAGCCAAAAATATCCTTTTAGAGTGGAAAGAGTTAGCCCAAAATAAAATACCATATGAGATAAGCGAATGAAAATAGGCAAAGTAGACTAATTTTGGTGTCAAACGATCACTCACTTCAGATATTGTTCGAATAGTAAAGATGGCAACATTAAGTCTTTGAACAAGATCCTGAACGTGAGCTTTCTACAACAGTTTACTCTCTACCTGAACACCTAGAAATTTGAACTGTTCAGTTTCACTAATCATATGCCCATTCTGTGAGATTAAAACATAAGGTTTTGTTGAATTGTGTGTTAGAAATTGCAAAAACCGAGTCTTGCTGTGATTTAGCATCAGTTTATTTTCTACAAGCCATGAACTTAAGTCATGAACTGTACTATTTGAAACCGAGCCAGTGTTCCCCATAACATCCTTTACTACCAAGCTAGTGATATCAGCAAACAGAAATATTTTAGAGTTAACTGTAATATTAGAGGACACATCACTTATATAAATACAGAACAGGAGTAACCCCAACACTGAGCCCTGGGGCACCACCCACACCTCCCCCACCCCACTTAACCGTACCCCAGTCAGACCCCACATCACAGCCATTCTCAACATTGTGAATAATGACCTTTTACTGTCTGTTGCAAAAGTTAGAGGTGAACCAATTGTGAGCTACTCCACGTATCCTGTAATGGTCCAACTTCTGGAGCAATATTTTGTGATCAACACAATCAAATGCCTTAGTTAAATAAAAAAAATATGCCTAGCACTCGAAACCTTTTGTTTAATCCATCCAGTACTTCACAGAGAAAAGAGAATTAGCATTTTCAGTTGTTAAACCACTTCTAAAGCCAAAGTGCACATTTAATTGCAAATTTTGTGAAATAAAATGATTAATTATCCTTACATACAGAGCCTTTTCAATAACTGTAGCATACACTGATGGCATAGAAATAGGTCTAAAATAGTCTACATTACCCCTTTCTCCCTTTTTATAAAGGGACTTTGCTACTGAGTATTTTAATCTTCAGGAAACTGACCATTCCAAAGGAGAAATTACAAATATGGCTAAATACAGGGCTAACATGTGCAGCACAGTACTTAAATATTCTGCTAGGCACTTCATTGTAACCTTGAGAGTACTTCATCATAACCATGAAAGTCCTTAGTCTTCTGCGATTTAATTGTTGACTCAATCTCTCCCTTGTCTGTATCACAGAGGAGTAACTCAGACATCAATCTCGGAAAGGCAATTGCTAAGAAAGTTATGTGATTCCCTGTAGAAACTAATTTTTTATTTAATTCACCAGCAATGCTCAGAAAACGATTGTTTAATACTGTACATATATCTGGTTTATCAGTAACAGAAATATTTTTACTACGAACTGACTTCATATCGTCGACCTTATGCTGCTGACCAGACACTTCCTTCACAACTGACCATATGGTTTTAATTTTATCCTGTGAATTAGCTATTCTATTTGCATACCACATACTCTTTGCCTTCCTAATAACATTTTTAAGCACCTTACAGTACTGTTTTTAATGGGCTACTGTAGCTTGATTGTGACTACTTCTAACATTTTGATACAATTCTCACTTTGTTCTACATGATATCCTTATTCCACTAGTCAGCCATCCGGCTGCCTATTACTGGTAGTACCCTGTGTAGAACGCTCTAAAGGAAAGCAACTGTCAAAGAGCTTGAGAAACATGTTAAGGAAGCATTCTATTTATCATCTATGTTACCGGCACTATAAACATAAATATGCAGAATAAACCATTTCTTCTTTTTCAATTCATATATAGCTGTAATTAAAGGTAGTTTAGATGTAGCTTTACTTATGTTCTTCAAGAAATACAGAATATTGGTTTTTGAATTCAGGTTTTGGAGTTTTAGTGATTCCAGAAATAAGCGGTTCCCAATGTGGGAGTAATTATCCCTGAGTGTTAAAATGAATTTTAAGTGGGTAAAAACATTTTTGAATTTTTTTTATCAAACCACTGTACACTTCCTCTTCACATAGTTCTATAGAATGCAATTTGCTATCAGTTTAAACTTTGTCCATAATTCCTCTATGTGTCGTATTTGAACTAAGTGATTATTATGCAGACTGAGATAAACACTGAATACTTTGGTATTACTGAACTAGTTCAGACACAACATGAATAAAAAGTCACCACTTCTACTGTTGTATCATGATTAAAATCACCAACTGAAACAGATGAAAGTTTATGTTAATAGACGCAAAATCATTCAGCTGAACATGGGGCAGCAAGTGAGCTATTTGGGAGATAATTGTGAATGTGTGCTTATGAATCACCACTAACTTCGTTATGAAATATTGTTCTAATTAACAAATATGTTTTGAATGTAACTGTTTTGGTTAATTTCCCATCTGATTGAGCTCAGATTTTACCCATAACCTATACTAAAAAGGAATGCAATACTACTTCAACATGTTACAGTTTACTATATACTTCTGCTTATTAAAGGAGGTGTTCCATATGAAGTCCTTCCATGTGGATGCAGTACTGCACTCACCTCTGCAGTGAGTTACAAATTCTTTCAAACAACTCCAGACCATCTCGTAATGCTGACAAGACCTTTCAAATTGCTACCCTAGTTTGTCATTAATATCAGTGGTAATGCTTTGCACTTCACTTTTGAGACCCAGTCCAGAAGCTCGAGGTCAGGTGATCTTGGAGGCAAAGTTAGATGCACTGCTTGGCATATCCATCGTGGTCCGTGTTGATGGGATTAGTTTGGATTAGATTCGATTCGATTCATTTTATTTTTCCTTCCATAGACTCAAAAAATGAGATGATTCTCATGGGTGTGAAACATGTCAGAAAGTATAACATAAAAACATAATACATTTCAATATAATACTTACTATCCTAATCACTTGTCAGAAGATTGTCAAAGTAGGTGAATACAGTGTGGTAAACTGGAACAGCTAATATTTACAGAATTAACACACTTTCAGAATGAAACATTGTTATGCACTATTAATAAATTTATCTTACAAAAAGTACCTAATCTTGACGGTTGTGAACAAGTGATCGTCAAAACTGAAATCTAACAGACATTTTTACTGAAGCTGGCTTAACAGTCTCTGTTGAGATATTCATCTATAGAGTAGAAGGAGTTGCCTATCAAAAAGTCTTTCTAACTCTGTTTAAATCGTGCTTTATCTGAAACCAAGTTTTGAGGGTTGCTGACAATTTATTGAATATTGGACCCCTTTTTGGACAAAGGTAAGTGATTTTAGGTCTTTATGTACATTGTTCTTATTCCTAGTATTGGCACTATGTATTGAACTATTGGTTGGACGCTGTGGCCGAGCGGTTCTAGGCACTTCAGTCTGGAACTGCGCTGCTGCTACGGTCGCAGGTTCGAACCCTGTCTGGGGCATGGATGTGTGTGATGTCCTTAGGTTAGTTAGGTTTAAGTAGTTCTAAGTCTAGGGGGCTGGTGACCTCAGATGTTAAGTCCCATAGTGCTTAGAGCCCCATTTTTTTTGTCTTCCGTTGGCAACAAAATGTGCTCTTGCACCTTCACATTTGTACCACATTGCACAGTGGGAACAACCTTAAGCAATACTGATGGATTCTCCCAAAGTAACTGAACATACCCCCATCCATCAAGTTTTCTTGGCTGAATGTGTGGCCCAATGAGATGATTACCTAATACCCCTAATCACATGAATTATTAAACTTAAAAGGACCATCATGTGTAAACCCTACCTTGCCTGTAAATAAAACATTGACATCAGCCTGTTGTTTTCTCCTAACAAAAAATCGCTGTAGAACCAAAGTCCCTTTCATAATGAAATTCTTCTTACTGTAGCGTGGCTTAGTAAAGACATGTTGTCTAGCTGTTCTGCTTGTCTAGGTTCCTGAAGAGAGTTGTAATACTTTCAAAAGCACATCCTCAACTGTGGGTGTAATGTGTGCTGGCCTTCCTGTTCCCTTGCCGTTTGTGAAGATCCCTTGTTACCCTTGCTGTAGGAAACACTGATGGATCCTTGTAAATACAAGTTGATTATAATCATAGCACCAATTTTGTAATAGTAATAGTAATTAAAAAAACCACTGCTCATAATGACATCAAATTTGAATGGAACATTATCGAAGAAGGGGAACATTATGGGGCGGGGGGGGGGGGGGAATTCCCACTAGATGGTGCTGTAAGCTTAATAATGTACATGGGTTTGGCTACAAATGACAGATGAGTTGCAATACAATGACTAAGATGTGAATTGCGCATTAAACCAACCGTACTGTATGATGTGCATGACTGCACAAGTTTGGCAATCAACAGTTGTGGCACTGTAGGTTAGGTATGCCCATCCTCCAGAGCACAGGTGTACCATGTCGGATATGAAAAATCGCTTTTTAATTGACCTGAGGCCAAACAGAAACCACATAAAAAGCAACAATAAAATTGTTTTTTAATTTTCTTGAGGCCAAAAATCACACATGTCAACAATGAAATCAGTTTTTAATTGTTGTGAGACTGGTGCAAGACATTTTCAAATACTGTCTACCGTTTTCTACCAAAAGTTGAAATAAAGGAATAGCCTGTTCCACAATAGATTGGAATGTCTCAGAGGTCGTGTTCAGAAAGAATTGTCCAAACCATGCCTTCATTTCAGCTGCATTTGTAATTGGAGCACAGAATATAGCATCTTTCAGATAATCCCCCAGCCAGACTCAGGTGACCTGGATGGCCTGGCTTTAGGGAAATGACAGCTTCTGATTCTTATCATTTCCAAAATGTCTCTGCCGCAGCTAATTCAGTGGCTATGCAATGTGTGGAGGAGTACCATCTTGCATAAAAATGATCTTACCTACACATCCACACTGTTGAAGTGCTGGTATGAAGTTGGTGGGCAGAAGATTCTTACAGCTTTTACCGGTGACAGTACAAGTACCTTCAGGATCCATTTCCTTAGAAAAATATGGCCCTACAATAAATAATGCCATTAACCCACGTTTACCATTGCAGAATGAAGTGGTACTGGTTGATGTGCAAGTGGATTTTCTATTGCCCACACAGTATTCTGCAATTACATGTCCTCAGAGATAGAAATGGACTGATTCTGTCCACAGACTATTCCTCAGCCATTCATTGTCCACTGGCCATTCGTTGTCCACTTCCATGCAAATAAGAAATTTTAGCGCTAACTTTTGTCTTACTGGAAGGTGAATGTGAAGCAACTCCTGAACACGGGTAATTTTGTACGGATAACAATGCAGGATCTTTCATAAAATTTTGTGCACCATGCTCACAGGAATTACCAAAGTTCTGGCAGTTCCCCATACACTACATGTTTCCACTGCACTGCTCAACCCCTCCTGCAATGCTGCGGCCACATTTTCTACTGACGTTGGATCAATTGTTTTGCTCCCTCTTCCACATTGCACTCGAAAAGAACCTGTTTTTTCAAATTTCATATTCATTTACTCCTGACCCTTAGCAGACATTGGACCAACACCTTTTTTCATAACCTTGACTGTCCAGAACTGCTGCAGAGCTACTAGTGCACAGTCACCTTTCTTGTAAAAGAACTTTACTGACAGTTCCCAATCCTGGATTGCAACAGTCATGCTGTGCGTCTGACACAAACTGGGGAACAGCTGTGTACACTGTGGCATCTAGTGGTAGAATGTTTGTTAAATTCTTTTGTTTCCATTACCTTTCCCTCTTCTTCAATAATATTCAGTTCAAATTTGATTCCATTCTGAGAAGTGGTTCTTTTTTTTTTTACATGTTTTGAACCAGGAACCTTAATTGTAACTGTGGTCTTATGACTTTCAGGGAGTCTTTGATCAGGGTGTTATTCTCAGTAAAAGCACGCAGCTTCTGATGTATTGCCATCAGAACTGTCATACGTGATATGCCTGTCCATATACTCTTTGTTGCTGTAATGTTCCATTGTGACTTCACTTGTCACTGCTCAGGAAAGTTATATGACTGCTTCATGGCGGCTATCATGTTGGTCCTGCACGTTTGATATGATTAAAGTTCCATGTCAAACAGTTAATGAAAATCAAACATGCCAGCTCTGATTAGTAACACCAGCTTCTTCTAATTTTCCATACACTCTATTTCAATAAACAAAATTCACTACCAGAAGCTGCTGCAGTAATGTCATTTCACACCTGTGAACTATATAACAAAATCAGAAAATTCACACGATGACACCAGAAACCTTCATATCAGCTCTGGAACAGTCAAAGAAAGTGGGCAGCTTGACAGTAATGGCTATTTGTAAATGGGAGCATCCAGATTGTGTATCAGCCATAAGATTCAGTAAAGCCCCCATTGCTCACCCTTGCTGTTAAAAATCTTGTAGCTACAAATTAAAAACTGATTACTCTTCTTATCAACACCATAGGCTCACAAAGGATACGTTACAAACTGGATCACTATTTTCAAAGTAGGCGACTACTTCAGTGTCCTAAACCAAAGTTTCCAGGAGACTTTTAACCATTTTCAGTATGATATCACAGCAGAAACTTGCAGTTGCTAATTCTGTGGTTGTAACATCAGTTTAGAAGTTTACCCAGAAGCAAGAAATTCCTCTGTTTCGACCTTTGCGTATTTTGTTTCAAAGGCACCAGAATCCCCCTGTCGTGTCGTCTTCCATTTTAAGCTAAGTCTCTGAAGCCATCGGCTGAAATGAGAGTAAGACATTGTAAGTTATTCAAGAGCTTGTGCTAGTGGCTTTCTTGTAGCTGTAGTATGTGTTACTCATTCAGTAGTTAGATAATATGCTCTGATGGGAATTACTTTATCATTACTAATAAATAATCAAAAATTGTTGTTGATACATACTTATTGAATTCCTGTCATCAGATTTTCTGACTGATATTCTGTTATTTTGCTGAAGATAAAATGAATACCTAAGATAAATGCAGATATTTTGTGTGGTGAAAATTCAGTGCTTCCAGATCAGCCATTAAAAAAGTAGTGAAATTGATGGGCAGGAAAAGTCATGCGAGTGAATGTATAGTAGTGATGATGGTGATGATAATAATAATAATAATAATAATAATAGTAATCTACATGGAGAACTTAAACATTAAAATACAAAGACCATCTGTGGCTTTATTATTTATAAGAAATGAAATATCAGACAAAAAACGAAAAAGGTTAGGTAAAATCTCACAACAAGAAGCGATAGAGCACTTAGATGAAAAGAAGCAGAAATTACAAGCATTGGCCAAACGACTTAGAAGATACAAAAAAAAAGTGAAAATAGAAGGAAACAAAACCAAACATTCAACACAAACCAAAAGAAATTTTACCAGACAATAGGTAACACACACATTAAAATAGACAATCCACCAAGCATAACAGACATGGAACACATCTGGAGCAACATATGGTCAAAGCTGGTACAACATAACAGGCATGCACGGTGGATACAAACAGAAACAGACACACACAAGATGATACCACTAATGCCTGAAGTGATAATTTTGCAACATGAAGTCACCAAAGCAATTAATTCTACTCACAATTGGAAAGCCCCTGGAAAAGATAAAATAGCAAATTTCTGGCTAAAGAAGTTCACCTCAACACATTCACATCTAACTAAATTATTTAACATTATATATAAAAACAAAGATGAGGTGACTTACCGAACGAAAGCGCTGGCAGGTCGATAGACACACAAACAAACACAAACATACACACAAAATTCAAGCTTTCGCAACAAACTGTTGCCTCATCAGGAAAGAGGGAAGGAGAGGGAAAGACGAAAGGATGTGGGTTTTAAGGGAGAGGGTAAGGAGTCATTCCAATCCCGGGAGAGGAAAGTCTTACCTTAGGGGGAAAAAAGGACGGGTATACACTCGCACACACACACATATCCATCCACTCATATACAGGCACAAGCAGACATATTTAAAGACAAAGAGTTTGAGCAGAGATGTCAGTCGAGGCAGAAGTGCAGAGGCAAAGATGTTATTGAATGACAGGTGAGGTATGAGTGGCGGCAACTTGAAATTAGCGGAGATTGAGGCCTGGTGGATAACGGGAAGAGAGGATATATTGAAGAGCAAGTTCCCCCTCCGGAGTTCGGATAGGTTGGTGTTAGTGGGAAGTATCCAGATAACCTGGACGGTGTAACACTGTACCAAGATGTGCTGGCCGTGCACCAAGGCATGTTTAGCCACAGGGTGATCCTCATTACCAACAAAAACTGTCTGCCTGTGTCCATTCATGCGAATGGACAGTTTGTTGCTGGTCATTCCCACATAGAATGCGTCACAGTGTAGGCAGGTCAGTTGGTAGATCACGTGGGTGCTTTCACACGTGGCTCTGCCTTTGATCATGTACACCTTCCGGGTTACAGGACTGGAGTAGGTGGTGGTGGGAGGGTGCATGGGACAGGTTTTACACCGGGGGCGGCTACAAGGGTAGGAGCCAGAGGGTAGGGAAGGTGGTTTGGGGATTTCATAGGGATGAGCTAAGAGGTTACGAAGGTTAGGTGGACGGCGGAAAGACACTCTTGGTGGAGTGGGGAGGATTTCATGAAGGATGGATCTCCGTCACAGCAGGACCCACCTCCTCTTCCTCAAAATCACCCTCTCCAAACCTTCCAGGAATTTCTGACTTCCAGCCTTGCATCTCAATCCTTCTTAAAAAACCTTAATCCTACACCCAACATCACCACTGCTGAAGCCCAGGCTATCCGTGATCTGAAGGCTGACCGATCCATCGTCATTCTTCCGGCGGACAAGGGTTCCATGACCGTGGTACTTGATCGTTGGGAGTATGTGGCGGAGGGACTGCGTCAGCTTTCAGACAACACCACATACAAAGTTTGCCAAGGTAACCCCATTCCCGATGTCCAGGCGGAGCTTCAAGGAATCCTCAGAACCTTAGGCCCCCTGCAAAACCTTTCACCTGACTCCATCAACCTCCTGACCCCACCGACACCCTGCACCCCTACCTTCTACCTTATTCCTAAAATCCACAAACCCAATCATCCCGGCCGCCCCATTGTAGCTGGTTACCAAGCCCCCACAGAATGTATCTCTGCCTACGTAGATCAACACCTTCAACCCATTACATGCAGTCTCCCATCCTTCATCAAAGACACCAACCACTTCCTTGAACACCTGGAATCCTTACCCAATCTGTTACCCCCGGAAACCATCCTTGTAACCATTGATGCCACTTCCTTATACACAAATATTCCGCACGTCCAGGGCCTCGCTGCGATGGAGCATTTCCTTTCACGCCGATCACCTGCCACCCTACCTAAAACCTCTTTCCTCATTACCTTAGCCAGCTTCATCCTGACCCACAACTTCTTCACTTTTGAAGGCCAGACATACCAACAATTAAAGGGAACAGCCATGGGTACCAGGATGGCCCCCTCGTACACCAACCTATTCATGGGTCGCTTAGAGGAAGCCTTCTTGGTTACCCAGGTCTGCCAACCCAAAGTTTGGTACAGATTTATTGATAACATCTTCATGATCTGGACTCACAGTGAAGAAGAACTCCAGAATTTCCTCTCCAACCTCAACTCCTTTGGTTCTATCAGATTCACCTGGTCCTACTCCAAATCCCATGCCACTTTCCTTGACGTTGACCTCCACCTGTCCAATGGCCAACTTCACACGTCCGTCCACATCAAACCCACCAACAAGCAACAGTACCTCCATTATGACAGCTGCCACCCATTCCACATCATACGGTCCCTTCCCTACAGCCTAGGTCTTCGTGGCAAACAAATCTGCTCCAGTCCGGAATCCCTGAAGCATTACACCAACAACCTGACAACAGCTTTCGCATCCCGCAACTACCCTCCCGACCTGGTACAGAAGCAAATAACCAGAGCCACTTCCTCATCCTCTCAAACCCAGAACCTCCCACAGAAGAACCACAATAGTGCCCCACTTGTGACAGGATACTATCCGGGACTGGATCAGATTCTGAATGTGGCTCTCCAGCAGGGATACGACTTCCTCAAATCCTGCCCTGAAATGAGATCCATCCTTCATGAAATCCTCCCCACTCCACCAAGAGTGTCTTTCCGCCGTCCACCTAACCTTCGTAACCTCTTAGCTCATCCCTATGAAATCCCCAAACCACCTTCCCTACCCTCTGGCTCCTACCCTTGTAACCGCCCCCGGTGTAAAACCTGTCCCATGCACCCTCCCACCACCACCTACTCCAGTCCTGTAACCCGGAAGGTGTACATGATCAAAGGCAGAGCCACGTGTGAAAGCACCCACGTGATCTACCAACTGACCTGCCTACACTGTGACGCATTCTATGTGGGAATGACCAGCAACAAACTGTCCATTTGCATGAATGGACACAGGCAGACAGTGTATGTTGGTAATGAGGATCACCCTGTGGCTAAACATGCCTTGGTGCACGGCCAGCACATCTTGGTACAGTGTTACACCGTCCGGGCTATCTGGATACTTCCCACTAACACCAACCTATCCGAACTCCGGAGATGGGAACTTGCTCTTCAATATATCCTCTCTTCCCGTTATCCACCAGGCCTCAATCTCCGCTAATTTCAAGTTGCCGCCACTCATACCTCACCTGTCATTCAATAACATCTTTGCCTCTGCACTTCTGCCTCGACTGACATCTCTGCTCAAACTCTTTGTCTTTAAATATGTCTGCTTGTGCCTGTATATGAGTGGATGGATATGTGTGTGTGTGCGAGTGTATACCCGTCCTTTTTTCCCCCTAAGGTAAGTCTTTCCTCTCCCGGGATTGGAATGACTCCTTACCCTCTCCCTTAAAACCCACATCCTTTCGTCTTTCCCTCTCCTTCCCTCTTTCCTGATGAGGCAACAGTTTGTTGCGAAAGCTTGAATTTTGTGTGTATGTTTGTGTTTGTTTGTGTGTCTATCGACCTGCCAGCGCTTTCGTTCGGTAAGTCACCTCATCTTTGTTTTTATATAAAATTTTTCCCACGTGGAATGTTTCCCTCTATTATATTGATATCATAAATTATTTAACAGTTACATTGCAAACCCATACACATTCCCTGATACACTTACACATGGAATAACTTATCTGAAACCTAAAGATCAAGCAGACACAGCAAACCCAGCTAAATATCGCCCCATAACATGCCTACCAACAATATACAAAATATTAACTTCAGTCATTACACAGAAATTAATGACACATACAACACAGAACAAAATTATAAATGAAGAACAAAAAGGCTGTTGCAAAGGAGCACGGGGATGTAAAGAGCAACTGATAATAGATGCAGAGGTGACATACCAAGCTAAAACAAAACAAAGGTCGCTACACTACGCATACATTGATTATCAAAAAGCTTTTGATAGTGTACCCCACTCATGGTTACTACAAATATTGGAAATATATAAAGTAGATCCTAAATTGATACAGTTCCTAAACATAGTAATGAAAAATTGGAAAACCACACTTAATATGCAAACAAATTCAAATACTATCACATCACAGCCAATACAGATTAAGCGTGGAATATACCAAGGTGACTCATTAAGTCCTTTCTGGTTCTGCCTTGCTCTGAACCCACTATCCAACATGCTAAATAATACAAATTATGGATACAATATTACTGGAACATACCAACACAAAATCACACATTTGCTATACATGGATGATCTAAAACTACTGGGAGCAACAAATCAACAACTCAACCAATTACTAAAGATAACAGAAGTATTCAGACAAATGTAAGAAAAATACCATAGTCAAGGGAAAACACACTAAACAAGAAGATTACATATTGGATAACCACAGCTACTGCATAGAAGCGATGGAAAAAACAGATGCCTATAAATATCTAGCATACAGACAAAAAATAGAAATAGACAATACAAATATTAAAGAAGAACTAAAAGAAAAATATAGACAAAGACTAACAAAAATACTGAAAACAGCAAGAAACAAGACAAAAGCTATACCAATATTGACCTACTCATTTGGAGTAGTGAAATGGATTAACACAGACCTAGAAGCACTCAATACACTTACAAGATCACAATGCCACAAATATAGAATACATCACATACATTCAGCAACAGAAAGATTCACATTAAGCAGAAAGGAAGGAGGAAGGGGATTTATCGACATAAAAAACCTACATTATGGACAGATAGACAATTTAAGAAAATTCTTTATAGAACGAGCAGAAACTAGCAAAATACACAAAGCAATCACTCATATAAATACATCGGCTACACCACTACAATTTCATAACCACCTCTACAACCCTTTAGATCACATAACATCAACAGATATGAAGAAAGTAAATTGGAAAAAGAAAACACTACATGGCAAGCACCCGTATCATCTAACAGAGCCACACATAGATCAAGACGCATCCAACACATGACCAAGAAAAGGCAATATATACAGTGAGAAGGAAGGATTCACGATTGCAATACAGGATCAAACAATAAACACCAGATATTACAGCAAGCACATTATTAAATATCCCAATACCACAACAGATAAATGCAGACTTTGCAAACAACAAGTAGAAACAGTAGATCACATCACAAGCGGATGTACAATAGTAGTAAATACAGAATACCCCATACAACATAAACTAATAAAACAACATGTTCCCACATACAAGTATGCACCACAAAATGTACTGGAGAATGATGAATACAAATTATACTGGAACAGAACCATTATAACAGATAAAACAATACCACATAACAAATCTGACATCATACTCACCAATAAAAAGAAGAAATTAACACAACTAATCGAAATATCCATACCCAATACAACAAATATACAGAAGAAAACAGGAGAAAAAATTGAAAAATACATCCAACTGGCTGAGGAAGTCAAGGACATGTGGCATCAGGATAAAGTTGACATTATACCAATTATACTATCAACTACAGGAGTCATACCACACAATATCCACCAGTACATCAACGCAATACAGCTACATCCAAACATATATATACAACTTCAAAAATCTGTAATTATTGATACATGTTCAATGACCTGAAAGTTCCTAAATGCAATGTAATATATACCGTACAGTTAAAAGGAAGTCACACTTGATGAAGGTCTGCGTCACTTTCCATTTTTAACCAGACCTAAGGTCTGAGAAAGGAAAGAAGATAATAATCTACATGGAAAACTTAAACATTAAAATACAAAGACCATCTGTGGCTTAAAAGCTTAAGAAGGAGGGCAGAATCAGAAGCACTAATAGTGGCTACACAAAATCAGATTATAAAAGCAAAGAACTATGAAAAAGAAATAATGAAAGCCACTCCAGATGATATATGTCAACTTTGTGCAGTACATCCTGAGACCATGAACCAAAGTATTCAGCTTCCCTAACTTGGTAAAGAACGAATACCTGAAGAGGCAGAATAAGGTGTGCTCACACTTTTTTTGGCAAATAGGTAGAGTACTACGAGTGCAGTGTATCTCCAAGAAATAGTACAGCTGCAGCCGTAATGTGGTCATGACAGCTGGATGTACTATATTGTGCAACCAGGAAATACGTACCGACCAAACAATAACAGCTATCAAGCCTGATATTGTTACACATCAACCAGATAAGAGATCATGGATGTCTCTGCTTCTTGTGATGGGAACATTAGTTATTAGGTGTCTCAGAAGGATTTGAAGTAAAAGGATTTGATCATCAAGGTCAGTGGAATGTGGAATTTTGAAACTGATGTCACCCCAGCAATTGTTGGGGTTTTGGGATCAATAAGACAACTTGAAGTTATTTACTTATTGTCTGGTTTCACAAGAACACAAAAGTATCTGCAATCAAATGGTAATGTCCAAATGTGACATCCAGTCCAAAGCACACAGTCGCTTGGTATAGAGTCCTCAGATCACCGTAGAGTGCTCGAAGTTGGCACATCTTAACAATGTGTTCTGTTGTTTTCTCCTCTTTCCTGTAGTCGCAGCCAGCAATTAAATAGAAACCCCATGTCGATAAGGTGCAACTACACTTTTCTTCACCAGTACTAATGCTGTTCAGCCTCAACCAAGTGTGTCATGGTAATTGGAATCCTTCAACCTTCTTTGTTGAGTCTTGAAATAGGTGAGCATTGCTGGGTGGATATTTGTTCCAGTGTTATCACCACTTGGAAGTCATGTCAAAAGAACTGACACTTTCTGCATTGACGCAGGGTGGTTTGTGTGATTTCAGATGAGTTGTTGGTGGTTCTTGTAGGACATTTTAGAAGGGAGAGTTCTTACGAAAAGTGATCCTGTGTGTTTGTCTTAGCAGCTGCTTTCCTCCTCAGAACTTGTGAAGCAGTATTAGTGAGGACAGGTGACAATTGAATGGGAGTAGCACTAACAGTACCAGTGATAACTGTCCTGGCTTCATTAAACTACATGTCAATGTCTGTTGGGTGGCTGCTGTTTTCCCACACAGGAGCACAATATTCACCAGCAGAATACACAAGAGTGAGTGCAGTGCAGTGGAGTGTAGAGTATTGGCATCTGCACCCAAACTGGTTCTGGTAACGTTGTTAAGTAGACTCACTCTTGAGCCGAGGTTCTTAGAGAATTTGATGCACTGCTGTTTGAATGCCAAGGACCGATCCAGACTGATTATTGGATGTATTAGATTGTAATTATGTGGCACTTCGATTCTGTCAAAATTCGCATGTGGGTTTCTGTGGAGTTCTTTATTATTTAGATCAGGGCCGGCCAGAAATTCTGCACGCGTGTGGTGCTCCTGCACACGTGCAACTTCCGGGTCACAGCGTGCACGATGCAGTCGTCAGCGTTCATGTAGTGCATGTTTCTACGCACAGATGTCGCTTTATCCTCTTGCTGAGATACTCTGTACCGGCACATTCTATTGCTCTTTCCACAGCTTGCAAGCCAACCATGGGAAGGTATTTCGCGTATTAAACATTTAAAATACTTTCACAGTCTACTCATTGAGACATCTACTTTTATGTTAACAGTTTAACCCAGTAAGACATGTAATACAGTTAACAACCGTGGGTTTTTATTGAGGAAGCTTGACTGACGGCAGGTAGATACACGTAATGTTTTTGAGCTAGTATTTAAGAAAGAGAGCACTTAGCGAATTCCAATGAATCTTATTCATGATTTCAAATAACATTAAACTAGTGCAAGGTTTCCTATAACTAATTCTCGGTGCCCTCAGTTACACCCACATAATATCTGTCTCACTGACCTCTGAACAGAATGATAACCGCAGACCTCTCGATGATCACCTGTTATTTCAATACCATTATTGCTATATCTTTCATCAGTTCCATCTGAAATCTGCATAATAACCGACAGTTAGATGAATGTTACGTTTTATCGACTTCAGCTGAGCGTACTTCACACATTTTTTTTTTTTTTTTTTTTTTTTAAAAAAAAAACCTATATGAAAGTATACATTGAAACAATTGGTTTAATGACCAATTTGCCTCTTGCTTGTACCACATAAACAGGAAAGTGGAGCCGCCGCCATTCATTTAGGACACATGTCTAATAACAGATGGCGCTGTCGCTCCCTGTCGCACATGTGCAGCACTTCTGCACGTCTGCACACTGTGCAGTGTTTGGCCGGCCCTGATTTAGATGGAATGCAATAATCTAAGTTTTATCTGGGTTAGACTGACATCTCCAATATCCAAATCAATCAGTAATTTATACATATTACACAATCACTTTGTATACTCTGAAACCACAACAATTTGTTTATATTTGGATAAAATATAGTTTACATACAAGAGTTTGAAATAAATAAAAAACTATTAAAATGTTTGATGCTCTCCGTCTCAACCTTAATATATTCCAATTAAGTAGTTGTTCCAGAGAAAGCCTCAGTCATGGAGGTAACCACTGAGTTTCATCAGATCACTTGTCAGCACATTCTCACAGTGCAGAAGACTAATGCTTGGTTATCTGGATGCTGGATTTTCATGGAGTCAGTGACTGGCATGCCAAGGATGTGCAGGTCAAACAGAGTGGGGGCTAGAACTGATTGCGGTAAGCCATATTTAGGTCCTCCACTTGCGAGCTTAACTGATTGCTGAGGTAGGCCATATTTAGGGTCCTCCGCCTGGGAGCTTGCCCATTCAGGAACACCTTAGCACCTGTCAGACAACATGTTGTTCACTAGAAATGTCAGTGTTTGACATGGGATGATTTCAGTGAACTTTGGCATCAATCCTTCTCACCACACAGTGCCATAAGCTGCTGTAAGATCCACAAAAAGCTGCAGCTGATTTCAGAATTTGTTAAACTCCAGCTTCTCCTTGAGCTGTCCATGTTAAGAACTGGTCACAGAAGCTCCTAAAGCTACCTTGTTTGATGTGGATGATGTGATTGATGGTGCCTGGAATGCAATTTAGAATAAGCCTTTATTAGTTTATAGGTCATGCAGGTAGCGATGTGGGTTGGTAGTGAGAAGCATCAGTTCCATCTTTGCCTAGTTTCAGGATGGAAATTATCTTAGCCTGTTTGAAAAGCTTTGGTAATTTTCCAGCTCTCAGAATTTCGCTGAAAAATTCAGTGACCCACAATTTGGTTTAGGTTCAATGGCTTTAAGAAATTTCAAAAATACAGCATCAAAACCAACAACTTCATTGAATTTTAGTATATTCATAGTTATATCACGTTCCTCAGTGCAGAAGTCACATGAGTAAACTGGATGTGGTTGTAGATGGAACCTGTTTATGTACAATTCATGTTTCATGGTTCTTATGTGTGCTTTCTGTATTTAAGTTTTCAAAATCTTCATTAGTCACGCTGCTACAGAATTGACATTCATATGTGTGTACTGCTTGACAACCTTGGAACTGTACAAAAATGTTTTTATGAAGTTCCAGGCTTTCTGGCTAGAATGCATAAAACTGAGTCGTCCTGTTGTTTTGTCCCATTTTTCTTTTCTGTTCATGAGAGGTCATCAGCTGTTGTGCCATTATGAGATAATTGATTTTAGCATATAGCTCATTGCATTCTTGAGACCATCTGTGGATGTACTCCTTCTGAAACCCATGTTGTTGTTGTCTTCAGTCCTGAGACTGGTTTGATGCAGCTCTCCATGCTACTCTATCCTGTGCAAGCTTCTTCATCTCCCAGTACTTACTGCAACCTACATCCTTCTGAATCTGCTTAGTGTATTCATCTCTTGGTCTCCCTCTACGATTTTTACCCCCAACGCTGCCCTCCAATGCTAAATTTGTGATCCCTTGATGCCTCAGAACATGTCCTACCAACCGGTCCCTTCTTCTTGTCAAGTTGTGCCACAAACTCCTCTTCTCCCCAATTCTATTCAATACCTCCTCATTAGTTATGTGATCCACCCATCTAATCTTCAGCATTCTTCTGTAGCACCACATTTCGAAAGCTTCTGTTCTCTTCTTGTCTAAACTATTTATCGTCCATGTTTCACTTCCGTACATGGCTACACTCCATACAAACACTTTCAGAAATGACTTCCTGACACTTAAATCTATACCTGATGTTAACAAATTTCTCTTCTTCAGAAACGCTTTCCTTGCCATTGCCAGTCTACATTTTATATCCTCTCTACTCAACCATCATCAGTTATTGTGCTCCCCAAATAGCAAAACTCCTTTACTACTTTAAGTGTCTCATTTCCTAATCTAATTCCCTCAGCATCACCCGACTTAATTTGACTACATTCCATTGTCCTCATTTTGCTTCTGTTAAAGTTCATCTCATATCCTCGTTTCCAAGACACTGTCCATTCCGTTCAACTGCTCTTCCAAGTCCTTTGCTGTCTCTGACAGAAATACAGTGTCATCGGCGAACCTCAACGTTTTTATTTCTTTTTCCATGGACTTTAATACCTACACCGAATTTTTCTTTTGTTTCCTTTACTGCTTGCTCAATATACAGATTAAATAACATCGAGGACAGGCTACAACCCTGTCTCACTCCTTTCCCAACAGCTGCTTCCCTTTCATGCCCCTCGACTCTTATAACTGCCATCTGGTTTCTGTACAAACTGTAAATAGCCTTTCGCTCCCGGTATTTTACCCCTGCCGCCTTTAGAATTTGAAAGAGAGTATTCCAGTCAACATTGTCAAAGGCTTTCTCTAAGTGTACAAATTCTAGAAATGTAGGTTTGCCTTTCCTTAATCTATTTTCTAAGATAAGTCGTAGGGTCAGTATTGCCTCACGTGTTCCAACATTTCTGCGGAATCCAAACTGATCTTCGCCGAGGTCGGCTTCTACCAGTTTTTCCATTCGTCTGTAAAGAATTTGCGTTAGTATTTTCCAGCTGTGACTTATTAAACTGATAGTTCGGTAATTTTCACATCTGTCAACACCTGCTTTCTTTGGGATTGGAATTATTATACTCTTCTTGAAGTCTGAGGGTATATCTCGTGTCTCAATACATCTTGCTCACTAGATGGTAGAGTTTTGTCAGGACTGGCTCTCCCAAGGCCGTCAGTAGTTCCAATGGAATGTTGTCTCCTCCCAGGGCCTTGTTTCAACTCAGGTCTTTCAGTGCTCTGTCATACTCTTCACGCAGTATTGTATCTCCCATTTCATCTTCATCTACATCCTCTCCCATTTCCATAATATTGTCCTCAAGTACATTGCCCTTGTATAGACCCTCTGTATACTCCTTCCATCTTTCTGCTTTCCCTTCTTTGCTTAGAACTGGGTTTCCATCTGAGCTCTTGATATTCATACAAGTGGTTCTCTTTTCTCCAAAGGTCTCTTTAATTTTCCTGTAGGCAGTATCTATCTTACCCCTAGTGAGATAAGCCTCTACATCCTTACATTTGTCCTCAAGCCATCCCTGCTTATCCATTTTGCACTTCCTGTCGATCTCATTTTTGAGATGTTTGTATTCCTTTTTGCGTGCTTCATTTACTGCATTTTTGTACTTTCTCCTTTCATCAATTAAATTCAGTATTTCTTCTGTTACCTAAGGATTTCTACTAGCCCTCGTCTTTTTACCTACTTGATCCTCTGCTGCCTTCACTACTTCATCCCTCAGAGCTACCCATTCTTCTTCTACTGTATTTCTTTTCCCCATTCCTGTTAATTGTTTCCTTATGCTCTCCCTGAAACTCTGTACAACCTCTGGTTTAGTTAGTTTATCCAGGTCCCATCTCCTTAATTTCCCACCTTTTTGCAGTTTCTTCAGTTTTAATCTACAGTTCATAACCAATAGATTGTGGTCAGAGTCCACATCTGCCCCTGGAAACGTCTTACAGTTTAAAACCTGGTTCCTAAATCTCTGTCTTACCATTATATAATCTATCTGATACCTTCTAGTATCTCCAGGTCTTTTCCATGTATACAACTTTCTTTTATGATTCTTGAACCAAGTGTTAGCTGTGATTAAGCTATGCTCTGTGCAAAATTCTACCAGGCGGCTTCTTCTTTCATTTTCCTCCCCCATTCCATATTCACCCACTATGTTTCATGTTTCCTTCTCTCCCTGTTCCTACTCTCGAATTCCAGTCACCCATGACTATTAAATTTTCGTCTCCCTTCACTACCCGAATAATTTCTTTTATCTCATCATACATTTCATCAATTTCTTCATCATCTGCAGAGCTAGTTGGCATATAAACTTGTACTACTGTAGTAGGCTTGGGCTTCATGTCTATCTTGGCCACAATAATGCGTTCACTATGCTGTTGGTAGCAGCTTACCCGCACTCCTATTTTTTTTATTCATTATTAAACCTACTCCTGCATTACCCCTATTTGATTTTGTATTTATAACCCTGTATTCACCTGACCAAAAGTCTTGTTCCTCCTGCCACCGAACTTCACTAATTCCCACTATATCTAACTTCAACCTATCCATTTCTCTTTTTAAATTTTCTAACCTACCTGCCCAATTAAAGGATCTGACATTCCACGCTCCGATCCGTAGAATGCCAGTTTTCTTTCTCCTGATAACGACGTCCTCCTGAGTAGTCCCTGCCTGGAGATCCGAATGGGGGACTATTTTACCTCTGGAATATTTTACCCAAGAGGACGCCATCATCATTTATCCATACAGTAAAGCTGCATGCCCTCGGGAAAAATTACGGTTGTAGTTTCCCCTTGCTTTCAGTCGTTCGCAGTACCAGAACAGCAAGGCCATTTTGGTTAGTGTTACAAGGCCAGATCAGTCAATCATCCAGACTGTTGCCCCTGCAACTACTGAAAAGGCTGCTGCCCCTCTTCAGGAACCACACGTTTGTCTGGCCTCTCAACAGATACCCCTCCGTTGTGGTTTCACCTACGGTACGGCCATCTGTATCGCCGAGGCACACAAGCCTCCCCACCAACGGCAAGGTCCATGGTTCATGGGGGTGGGCTGAAACCCATGCGGAGTCTATTTCCGAGTATTAACTTTAATCATACCCACAAATAGTTCATAATTGGTTGGCATTGGATGAATCCACTGAACGGTGAAGACCTTGGAGACATAAAGAAGTCTACAAAATTGTATTACAATGTTGGAGATATACATGGAACATTAGCGAAAACAAAAAGTAAATTTCAATGCACTAGACACGTACTTAGTCAAGAATTGTTGTGGAGCTAAATAGACTGCCGCCTTGCGTTATTGTAATAAAAGCAGATAGACTATAATTCATCAAACCATTCAATTTATTTGTTTCCTTGAGACAGATAAGGTGATTTTCAAACATTAATCTTGTTGTCTGTGTTGGAGTATGTTAACAGAATCCTATCTTCGGTCCAGGTTTTTTTTGACGGTGCTAGTCAGTGCATGCATACATGTGACTGAGAGTGCAGCAGCAGTTCATTCAAATAACAGTGCATGTAACATACAGGACAGTGAAAGTAGGCATGCAGTGAGCTGATTATTTAACTAATTGTAACTTACAGAACCTATGTAATGACTCTTACTCCAGTGGTATAGCAGAGGATAACATTTGTTATGGAGTTACATACAGACTTAACATCTAGACCACAACAATAAACTTTGTAATGATTTTAGTATTTACAGAAAAAGATTTGAGAATTATGTTCATTAAATCAGTGTATGTGATTTGGGTTTGCATGAATGTGTGTGTTCTCTACTTCTCTACTTCAGAAGAAGCTTACTTGTTTAGCAGTCTTTTTGTTGTGCCTGTCTGTGACTCACCATCTCCGCTATACAATGAGGTGACAAAAAGTCGCGGGGTAGTGATATGCACATATACAGATTGTGGTAGATTCGTGTTCACAAGGTATAAAAGGTCAGTGCTTTGGTGGGACTCATTTGTACTCAGGTGGTTCATACGAAAAGGCTTCTGATGGGATTATGGCCACATGACAGAAATTAATGGACAATGGATGTGGAATGGTAGTTTTAGCTAGATGGTGGGACATTCAATTTTGGAAGTCATTAGGGAATTCAGTATTCCTAGATCCTCAGTGTCAAGAGTGTGCTGAGAAGACCAGATTTCAAGTATTACCACTAACCATGGACAGTGCAGTGGCTGATGGCCTTCACTTAATGATTGAGAGCAGCAGCATTTGTGTAGAGTTGTCATTGCTAATAGACAAGCAACACTGCATGAAATAACGACAGAAATCCATGTGGAATACACGGCGTATGTATCCGTTCAGACAGTGCAGCGAAATTTGGCATAAATGTGCTATCAGCAGGCGACCGACGTGAGTGCATTTGCTAACAGCACAACACTGCATGCAGTTGGTCTCCTGGGCTTGTGACCATAGTGGTTGGACACTAGATGGCTGGAAAGCAGTGACCTGATCAGATGAGTCCCAATTTCAGTTGGTAAGAGCTTTCGGATTTGGTGCAGACCCCATGAAACTGTGGACCCAGGTTATCAGCAAGGCACTGTGTAAGTTGGTGGTTGCCCCATAATGGTGTGGGCTTTGTTTACATAGAAAGAACTGGGTCCTCTGGTCCAACAAGTGATCATTGACTGGGAATGGTTATGTTTAGCTACTTGGAGATCATTTGCAGCTATTCATGGACTTCATGTTTTCAAACGACGACTGAATTTTTGTGGGTGAGAATGCAGCATGTCACTGGGCTACAGTTGTTCATGATTGGTTTGAAGAACATTCTGAACAATTCGGATGAATGATTTGGACAGATCGCCCAACGTGAGTACCATTGAACATTTATGAGTCAGTTTGTGCCCAAAATCCTGCACCAGCAATGCTTTTCACAGTTATGGACAGCTATAGAAGCAACATGGGTCAGTATTTCTGCAGGAACTTCCAACACTTGTTGAGCCCATGTCACTTCAAGTTGCTACACTACGCCAGGAAAAAGAATGTCCAACATGGAATCAGGAGGTATCCCTTGACCTTTGTCACCTCAGTGTATGGTGAACTTTTGAGAATATTGTCATGTTCAGTAAGTCAGATAATTAAAACTGAGCATAAGTACAAGAGATGTCACTTTTAAATTCATGTTGTGTGATAATCTGCAAACAATAGTAAAAAACTTACTTGCAATGTGAATATTACAGTGTCGTTATATTAGATAAAATTATTATTTATGAGATGGCATGCATAAATAAGTCATTAAATGTTAAAAAAACCATACTAAACTTCGTAAGATAACCTATATCTTAAAGCAGGCTATAGTTAGTCACATCATTTACAGTGATTGTTTTACGCAAAACTGCAGAGATGTTCTACAAGTATGCATTGGTTTTAAAAACTGGTTATATAAGTGGAAGTCAAATGAAAAGACACACGTGGGAACAAAATCTTTAATATTTTAAACGTAATCACCACAAGTGTAACTTCATTTATTCCATTGTGAGACAAGAAGGTCAAGGCCTTCATGAAAAAAATGTTTATGGTTGGCTACAGAACCATGATTGTACCCAGGTGTGCACCTCTTTGCCTGAAGCAAATTGACAACCATAGCTGTGTTACTTCAGTGCTCAAAACATATGGAAATCACATAGGGAGGGAGAGATTGGGACTGTATGGAGGATATTTAAGGGCTTCCCTGAAAATTTCTGCAGTGTAATCAAAACAACCAAGGAAATATGTGGGCGAGCATTATCTTGCAACAGTATGATGCTGTCCATCAACTTTCCTTGGCATTTGGACTTTATGGCGTGCTTCAGTCTTTGCAAAGTGTCCACATATTGCTGTGCATTAATTGTGGTGCCATGTCCTAGAAAATCAATGCTCTTAGGGCCTTGCAGTCAAAGAAAAAGGCCATCATAACATTCACAGATCTGACATGCCTGTTGGTTAGATTGTGCTGCAAAAGTTTCATTGGGAAGCCCTTATGCATTCTCCATACAGTCCCAACCTCTCCCCATGTGATTTCTGTATTTTTGGAATCCTGAAGTAAGACATTCATGACCGTCAATTTGCTTTGGATGAAGATGTGCACACCAGGATACAATCATGGTTCCGTAAGCAACTGTAAGCATTTTTCCATGAAGGCATTGTCCATCTTGCACACAGTGGGATGAATGTATTAACATTAATTGCGATTATTTTTGAAACGTTAAACAGTTTACTTATTTTTTTCTGTCTCTCATTTTCATATGAGTGTCTTTTATAATTGAGCATAATTGTTGAGCAGCATGTAGATAGTCCCCACCGCCATTCCAGTACCATCTTACCATCTGTAAAGTCCTTCAGATGTTGCTGTGGAACAGTGCGTGTGAAAGCTACTCTTAGCTCTGGTTCGGTTTTATTTTATTTTTATTTTTTTTTATATTAAAGAGTTGCTGTCATTGAGATCTTCATTAGAATGAGTATTAAATAATTTTCTAATTATTGTAGCGATCAACATGGCGCTCAGAGGAGGTAATCCTCTACAACAGTGAGGAGCTTCGCAGATGTCTGCATGCAGCTCCAATTTTCAGCCGAGACAACACTAGGTGTGAGTCATGAGACAGGAAACACAACAGTTAGAGCAGTTCGGAACTCATTGTAATCAGATGCATGTAGAATATTTCTGATTGTAGCAGTGTCTTGTTAAGATTATACCTTCGTAATTCTCATAGGGATGTTCTGATAGCCTAGATGTGTTGCTAGCATGAAACTACCAGGAACTACATTAAGAATGGACTTCATCAACTTTTTGGTGCTGTATAGAAACTCTACTCCTTGCTCAGCGTGAAAGTCTTTTTGTTATTTTGGTTTGTCTCTGTCTTAAGTGTACTGAAAATTGAAAGCATCATTCATCAGTTGCTTTGTGCTTTTATTGGCAAAACATCTGCATGTAGTCATTACATGTTGATGATACTCTACTTTTTTTAAAATTATCGTAGACTGAATGACAATTTTGCTTAACAGTTACATATTCGAGACATTACTGTCACTAATATGTATTTATTTTTACTCGTTATGATAACTGTTTTTTCCTCCATGTTAGCAGGAGCTATAATCGAACTTGCTCACTCTCATTCACTGCTTTCATTTCTTTGTGTATTTTTAAGTCCACTTTTGTAGTCATTGTGATTGGTCTCCTTGCACAGTTCACTTTCTTAATTTGAAATGTTATGCTACTCATTTTATTCTGTTTTGGCAATAGTGCAAATGAAAGCATTCTTAAGAAAAGCTGTTTTGAAGTCTATAATAATAAAGGACCAAACTGTGTTGTTTTGTCATAATGTTTACAATCAACACTAGTAAAAAAAAGGTGAGGAATAGATTTGTCAATGAGCTTTTCTGTTGCAGTATGCTTAAGATGGAGAAACAAAAGTAATTATGACAGCTACTGAAGAGGAGGGCTGCCAGAATAATGCATTTCCAAAAAGTCTGAGGTTCTTATTATTATTGTCTGCAAGGTTATTAATATACAATATGAACGTACTTTCCTTGGCCTTGGCCACACCTGAAGTTACTTATACACCTTGCCTATGATTCTCCATCCAAGATTACTGCATTTGTCCTCCCTATCAAAAAATTCTCAATACAGTCATGAATTTCACTTGATACTCAATACAGTCACACTTTCAATAATAAACAGAGGTATGATGTTGCGAGAAATTTTTTCTGGAAGGTAAAAGTACTGCATCTACCTGACTGGCTTGAGCTATTGCTTTAGGATGTGATGTGATAAGAGCATGAGTTGTTTTTTGCAGTGTTTTTGGAAGGTGTGAAAGAGGTCATTCTGTCGAAGATACTTCATTACATTTGAATACAGAATATACTATAAGATTGTACAATAGATGGATGCCAAGGATATTGGACAGTGGTTTAGTGGATCACTTCTGCTATCCTTCTTGAAGACGAGTGTGATCTGTGCTTTGTGTGAACAGCTGGACACAGTTTTTAAGAAAAGGGATCTACAGTATATTGTTGTTATGAGAGCAGCTAACTCGGATGCCAAGTCTGTATAAAATGTGATATGGATTCCATCGACCTCAGAAGTTATCCAGAATGAGATTTTCACTCTGCAGCGGAGTGTGCACTGATATGAAACTTCCTGGCAGATTAAAACTGTGTGCCCGACCGAGACCCGAACCCGGGACCCCCGCCTTTTGCGGGCAAGTGCTCTACTTGCCCGCGAAAGGCGGGGGTCCCAGGTTCGGGTCTCTGTCGGGCACACAGTTTTAATCTGCCAGGAAGTCTCAGAAGTTATGTTCAGTTTTAGCAATTTCAGGTTTTTTTATCAGTCCCATAAGCAGTATCTGTTTCACTCATTTTTGCAGTGGTGTGAGAATTAAATTAGGACAATACTCCTGCATATTCCTTTTTGAAAACCTTTTGAAAACAGAGTTCAGCATTTCTCTTTTTGTTTCACTATCTTCAGTTTCAGTTCCTTTGTCATCCATGAACGTCTGGACACTAGCTTTGGTGCAGCTACCTGCCTTTACATATGAGCAGAATTTCTTGCTGTTTTTTGAGAAATCTGTGGGTAATATTGTGCTGTGGTGGTTACTGAAACTGTCACACATTGTCCCCTGGAGAGCCGAACATGTTTTATTCAGCAACTTTCACGCTAAATAGGCCTATGCTTAGATGTACACTTGTTATGCTGTTTCGTTGGCAATTTCTTTACAGTGGCTGTGTACCACAGAGGATCCCTCCCATCATGAACTGTTCTGTTAGAAACATATCTGTACCGTGCATGATCAGTTATTGGTATAAAGTTGAGCCACAGTTGTTTTATGTGCTCGTGTCAAGAGCAATAGGTTTCTAATTCCTCACTGAAATGGGACGCTACTGCCACTTTATGTTGCTCGAAGCACATATATTTTCTTCTGCTGGATTTCGTTGCCCTTTGTATCAGTGTTCATACAGCTGACACATGGTCACTGATACTGGCTTTAATGTGGAATTCCTCAAGGAGGTCAGGTTTGTTTGTTGCCATTGGATCCAGGATATTTCCATACTGAGTAGGCATTCAAATTATCTTTTTTATGTAGTTTTTAGAGAAGGTATTTAGTATTGTCTCAGAGGATGTCACATCAGACCTACCACTTACAAAATTGTAATTGTGCCTACTGAACTGATTGTTGGATGATTACAGTCTCTTTTGATGAGACAGTGTAGAGAAGGAAACATGGCCTCTGTGGCGGCAAGTGAATCAGCTGTTGGTGATTCTGGATAGAGTGCTGTTTCCCCATCTGGATGTGGGCTGTGGAGGTGAACAGTGGTTGTTGTTGTGGTCTTCAGTCCAAGGGCTGGTTTGATACAGCTCTCGATGCTACTCTATCCTGTGCAAGCCTCTTCATCCCCAAGTAACTACTGCAACCAACATCCTTCTGAATCTGCTTAGTGTATTCATCTCTTGGCCTCCCACTATGATTTTTATCCTCCACACTTCCCTCCAATACTAAATTGGTGATACCGTGATACCTCAGAACGTGTCCTACCAACCTATCCCTTCTTCTAGTCTAGTTGTGCCACAAATTCCTCTTCTCCCCAATTCTATCCAGTACCTCCTCATTAGTTATGTGATCTTATTCTGTAGCACCACATTTCAAAAGCTTCTATTCTCTTCTTGTCTACATTGTTTATTGTCCATGTTCCACTTCCCTACATGGCTACGCTCCATACAAATACTTTCAGAAAAGACTTCCTGACACGAAAATCTATACTCGATGTTAACAGATTTCTCTTCTTCAGAAAGGCTTTCCTTGCCATTGCCAGTCTACATTTTACACCCTCTCTACTTAGACCATCATCAGTTATTTTGCTGCCCAAATAGCAAAACTCATCTACTGCTTATGTGTCTCATGTCCTAATCTAATTCCCTCAGCATCACCTGATTTAATTCAACTACATTCCATTACCCTTGTTTTGTTATGTTGATGTTCATCTTATATCCCCCTTTCAAGACACTGTCCATTCCGTTCAACTGTTCTTCCAAGTCTTTTGCTGTCACTGACAGAATTACAATGTCACAGGCAAACCTCAAGGTTTTTATTTCTTCTCCCTGGATTTAAATTCCTACTCCAAATTTTTATTGTGTTTCCTTTACCGCGTGCTCAATATACAGGTTGAATAACACTGGGGCTAGGTTACAGCCCTTTCTCACTCCCTTCTCAACCACTGCTTCCCTTTCATGCCCCTTGACTATTATAACTGCCATCCTTTCGCTCCTTCGCTGCAGTCTGGAACCGCAAGACCGCTACGGTCGCAGGTTCAAATCCTGCCTCGGGCATGGATGTTTGTGATGTCCTTAGGTTAGTTAGGTTTAACTAGTTCTAAGTTCTAGGGGACTAATGACCTCAGCAGTTGAGTCCCATAGTGCTCAGAGCCATTCCTTTCGCTCCCTGTATTTTATCCTGCCACCTTCAGAATTTGTAAGAGAGTGTTCCAGTCAACATTGTCAAAAGCTTTCTCTAAACATACAAATGCTATAAATTTTGATTTGCTTTTCCTCAACCTATCTACTAAGATAAGTCATAGGGTCAGTATTGTGTTGTGTGTTGCTACATTTCTACAAAATCCAAACTGATCTTCCTTGAAGTCAGCTTCTACCAGTTTCTCCATTTGTCTATAAAGAATTCTTATTAGTATTTTGCAACCATGACTCATTAGACTGATAATTCTGTAATTTTCACACCTGTCAGCACCTGCTTTATTTGTATTTGGTATTATTTCATTCTTCTTGAAGTCTGAGAGTATTTCGCCTGTCTCATACATCTTTCTCACCAGATAGAAGAGTTTTGTCATGGCTGGCTCTCCCAAGGCTATCAGCTGTTCAAATGGAATGTTGTGTACTCACAACTTAGGTCTATCAGTGCTCTGTTGAATTTTTCATGCAGTATCTTATCTCCCATCTCATCTTCATCTACCACTTGTTTATGTGGCCTCTCGACAGATACTTCTCCATTGTGGTTGCACCTACGGTATGGCTGTCTGTATTGCTGAGGCACGCAAGCTTCCCCACCCGCGGCAAGGTCCATGGTTCATGGAAAGGGAGAGGGGTAGTGAACAGAGGGCCATCAGTTAAACAATATTGGTTATGAAAGTCCTTTATTTCTGACAAGTACACAAATGGAATCATTACTGTAGGTAAGGTTGTTGTCATCTTTGGTGTATCCAGCCATGGTCACGGGTTGTGCAGGCATCATTGGCCTGCCCTCCAGGGCAGCACAGGGGCTGAAGATGGTGGTTGCTGTTAGTGACAACTGCTGACATCATCGTGGCCACTGGCATCTGACACATGGTGGCGTGCCATTGGCATGAGTAAAATAGGCACCTCATTGATGCTAAACTGCTTCATTGTCACAGTGTGCAATACACTGAGATAGGCAACGTTCAACCATAGTATCCAACATAAAGATGAAGGCATGTGCCCACTCTGGGCATTGGATAGTGACAGTGTAGCTGGGCAGCTAGCTGGCCCAGGCTAGAACCCACAACTCGCCATGAAGGTGGCAGTCAACAAAAGATAGTCACACAGCTGATGACCCATTGACAGCAAGCAGACAGCATGTCCAGATGGAAGCATGCAGCTACTGGTGCAAATTCTGTGGATGGTGGCCGGCTGCTTCATATTGTAGTGCAAGAGGTCCCCATCTCGTAGTCATCAGCTGGTGTAGACTCGGAATACTGTACACAACTGAATACTGCTGTGTACAGTGAACATCTTTCAATGATAGCCCGATTTGGGTGGTATATATGTGACCCAGAGCCTGATTTGGTTGGTATATATGTGACCCAGATACCTAGTGTTTCTTCAGTGGCAGCACTCCCATCCCGCTAACCATAACAGCGTGGAATGTCCAGTTGTTGCCATTCGGCTGCGATGATTTCATTTGCCCTAATTTTCCTGCCGAGTCAGCCTGCTGGGGCACTAAGATGTTGTGACTTTGGATTTCCGGGATGCTGGTTAACGTATTCTGCTGTGTCGTGCAAAATGTCCTGTAGGTGGCATCATAGTGCAGATGCACACATACCATCGAGGTATCAATATAAAGATGGCCGCCCCACTTGTGACTTGCACCAGGGAAGAACAGCGTTCTGGTATTCAGTTTTTGCGTAGTGAAGGTGTGAAACCCATTGAATTTCATCGACGAATGAAGGTTCAGTACGGTGATGTATGTTTGTCACAGCAGCAAGTCTACGAATGGAGTAGGAAGTTCGCAAATGGTGTGACTTCAGGGGAAGATGCTCCTCATCCAGCACAGGCACAACGAGTTGTGACTGTACAGAGCATTGCAGCAGTTGAAGCCGTAGTGAAGGAAAAACCCCTGAGTGACACTGAATGACATTGAAGCATGTTTGCAGATTAGTCATGGTCAGCACACCACATTGTGCATGATGTGCTCCAGTTTCACAGAGTGTCTGCAAGATGGGTGCCACGGCAGCTGACCCCTGAAATGAGAGAACGACATGTTGATGCTTGTGAAGAACTTCTTGGGCGCTTTGAACGAGAAGGTGATGGCTTCCATGCAAGAATCGTTACTGGGGATGAAACCTGGGTTCACTTACACCAACCGGAAACGAAGAGAGTGAGCAAGGAATGGCGCCATTCCTCATTACCAAAACCAAAGAAGTTTCGAACAGAACTATCAGCAGGGAAGGTTATGCTGACTCTCTCTTGGGATGAAATAGGCGTCATTTTGGAACATTACATGCCTAGAGGGACCAATGTCACCAGTGCATCATACACAGATCTCCTAAAAAATCATCTGCGGTTTGATATCAAATCAGAGCAATGTGGATTGCTGTCAGCAGGTGTCCTTTTGCAACATGACAATGCAAGGCCCCACACTGCCCGTACAACAGTTGCAACAGTCACAGACCTGCATTTTGAGTGTCTTCCTCATCCATCATACTCATCAGACCTTGCCCCAGGTGATTTCTATATGTTTGGACCACTCAAAGACGCAATGGGAGGAAAGAAGTTCCATTCTGAGGAAGAGCTATGCCATGCGGTGCATGAGCGGTTGCGCGGACTACCAAAAGAATTTTCTTCTAAAGGAATTTATGCACTTTGTAAGTGCTGGATGACTTGCATTGAGTGTGGGGGAGATTATGTTGAAAAGTGATACAGCATTGTACCACTCGCACACAATAAATAATATTTAAAAAATACTTAAGGTTTTCATTTGACTCACCCTCGTATGTGTTAATGAACTTGAGGATATCTCTGGAATTTTTGGTTACATCTGGGCACACAAGGAAAAGGGGAGGGGGTAAGTGAAATGTAAAAAATGTGTGTGTCCCATGTTCTGCTGCACAGTAGATAGGAATTGGGAATATGTTACTTAATGAATTATCTAAGTGCTCTAATTCACATCCCAATTCCTTTGCGTGGGACACGTAGAGACTACTGTTACACATGTATGGGTCTCGCATTTCATGTGTTCTATATCACATGTTTTTAAGTTTTATTTTCACATTCCATCATTTATCTGTGTAAGCCTTCTTTATTCTTTTTTCCCAGTTGGTGTTGTTATTTTGCAAATTTTTTTATCACTTTCCTGCTATTTTTCTCTTATGACCTACCTTAACTTTGTCCGTGGTAACAACTATCTGGCTGAAAGAATTGTATTCTGTCACAGTGACTCTGATGTTTGAATTTCAATAAATTTTATTTTAATTCCTTTTTTACCCATGCCTAATGCACTTCGAATTAGACTAGATAATGGACTATGGCTTTCAAGATGCAAATGTTGTAGGTACTGAGTGCATTTCCCATGGCACAGTAATGTGATGCATCAACTAAATGTGAAGTGTACAACATTGAGATGTTATCTATCTTACTGCTCTTATTTACATTACATGTTGTATATTTCTAAATTTTAATGTAATCAATATATTTTAGTATAAAAATGTAAAATATTTTGTTATCAATCTACTTATACCAGTCTTCCAAGGATGAAAGGGCAGCACTAACAGCCGAAGTAGCTGAAAAACATGACGAAATCAGATCACTGACTGAAAAGAATAAGCAGCTTGAAAATCGATGTCGAGATGCAAATATGCAAACTCAGTTGAAAGATGACATTATAAAACAGATGAGGAAGGATATAAAACAGTTAAAAACGGAGGTAAGTTCTATACTTAATAAGAATTAGTCTTTAATAGATTAATATGTTCGAGAAGTATTCCCTTTGCTGCTGCAATCATTGTAGTTCAGTGTATGGATACGATGATAGGTCATAGAAAATACTCAATCTGTTTAACTGCAGGTTATTGGTAAGGACATGCAGCTGATTGATAATGAGAGACGTAATATAGCATCAAAGAACAGTTTTCATACTTATGGAAATGTAGCATCTATTCATCAGAAGACATTTTCTTTATCACAACATAAATCAAGAAGACATGCTGACTCTGTCATACCTACTAAAGACCACATTGATTATACAAGTAACATACCAAAATTTTCTGATAGCTTACCTGCGAAAATAAATAAAGAATTTTCAGATGTGTGCTCTCTTTGTGAAAAGAATAACTGCAGGCCATTTCATAACCCGGAGTATTTGTCATGTAAAAACATTTTAAATAGAAAACTTCATCACAGGTCAAGATTCAGGAATAAAGTTTCTACAGCACAGGAGAATGCTACTATAAAAAGTACAATTGTTAACCTGTGTCTTGATCTTTTGCAAAATTTTGAATTATGTGACTCGTGTAAATGGCTCGTTATAGAAAATGTGTTAAAATAATAAAACAGTTGATGTTTGATGAATTGTAGTTTTAATTAAGATAAAGACAGAAAAATACTTCAATATAAAAATATGTTTGCTTATCAAGATTTTTAATGACCTATAAGGAGACAAACAGTTTATCAGCCTGCATAAAACAAGTGTGTGTCATTATAATTATCGTAAGGAATGTACTGTTTGAATGTAAATAATTTTAAAATAAGGGAGACAGCTCATGGAATAGTAGAAGTGATGAGCTGTCGAGAGGGTCACAAGGAAAGAATCAAAACTTTGCTAGCTTCTGGACAAATCCATAAATGAGTTAAAGTATGCAAGCACCCCCCCCCCCCTCCCCCCCGCCACACACACACACACACACACACACACACACACACATATCATACATCATACATATACACCCCTGTGCAGCTACGTTGTGTCGATTCATTAGGCTCGCAGGGCAAATCTCTAGACATGACTCAAACTTTCATTCTCACAGTTGTTTCCCTGTTTGACTCCAAAACACTATGACCAGAGGTTCTCTCGTGGGTTATGTGATAATGGCAAAACTAGGAAATGGATTTAATGGAGGACTGTGGCTTACTCTGGGACTACAGACAAAAAATATAACTGCAATGACAGAAAATAATGTCTTGTGAAAACTGGTAAGAAATGCTGAACCTGCTGTTCTCTGTAATCTATTTCCACATGCCTGGCAGGAGAACCTCTGTTTACAGTGTTCACATTCTCTTGGTGGCAGCATCAGTGCAATGAAAGTTTGAGTAAGCAAAAATTTGGTATCATGTTCCAGTCCAACAAGAATTTTCAATTGTCACACCCCCATTCCTACAGTGTGGATTCAAAATTTCTGACTGGTTTTGGCAGCTGTCATTTCATGTTCTATCTTCTTTTATTTCATACACATCATCCAGTTACTTCATTTCAGAAAATCTAATTTAGTTATGTGTATTTATCTTCAGAATTAAATAATGGTAGTACTGACAACAAAACACACAATTTTCATCAAATAAACACACATGCGCAGTGTGTGGGTTTGTGGGGTGAGGAGGGGGTCGGAGGGGGGGGGGGGGGGGGAGGGGGGATTCATCTGAGAACTAGCAGGTTTCCTGTCTTGTTTATGTGTCTGTTGCCAAACTGATGTGTCCACCATTTGGTGAGTTGTTACCGTTACTCCAAAATATTTACATTCTGCCTGGAGAAGAAAAAATGTAGGTGAGCAACTTTTTTCGAGTACAGCACTAATATTCATTTATTTTCAAACTTAGAGTTTGAAACAAGATAGAAAAAAATGTGTTTAATTGTATTTATTTCTGACATCAATTTACTGATAGATAAACACTCTACACCTGACAAACCTCTGAAGGTCTTCCTCTCCTAATAGCACCGACTTGTGAGTTTGCCTTAACTGTGTACTCTTTCTCAAATGTGTGAACAAATGATAAGTACAAAATGCAAGACAACCATTGAGACTATTCAGATATTATCTAAATGCGTCAACATAAACGTACATTCTCGTTTGGCTTCTGTACAGTTTATGTCAAGAGTACATTGAACTGTCTTATCCTTGCTGACATTTATGCCTCAGACACTATCAGTCTACATGTCAGCAATGGTCAGGATTAGTCTAAACATGTTTTTATTTTTTTTTAATATGTGCTCCAAGAACATTATTTCTCACATGAAATTGGTTCTGGCCAGTTTTTCAGTATACTTGCAGCAGCTTTTCCTGGCATCCAGTTTTGCAAGGCCAATTCAAAAAGTACAGAAAAATCTTTTAAAAAGTAATTTTTATCAGGATATTATTATTACAATTACCATCATTTCTATACATAATCCCCTTGGCTTGTATGCATTTGGTCTATGTCTTGTTGAGATATACTTAGTGTTTCATTTATAAAGGCCTAAACCCTGGTAGATTTTCAAACACTCCCATGGATTTACTTTTCCTTATTTGTGGTTGTTTGTCTAAGGTTGCAGGTCCACTGCTTCATGTAATGTTTGACATTATTGTAAATGATTGACAAATGAACAAAAACTTTCTGTAATGTTTTTATTATAGTTCAGCACATAACAAAAACATATTGCTCTGCTTCAGAATGGTATAGTGTTGCCACCATACTGTTTAATAGACTTGAATCATAAATATCACTCTGTTACTAACAGTCCTAACTAACTGAACACTCTCCAGAATGGTCAACAATTGCTCATCTCCAGCTGAGCCATATTCTTTTATTATGGTAGCTTGTGAAGTGCCAAGTGCACATAGTGAAAATTATTATGACGCAAAGTGTTCCAAGCTAAAGATGTGTAACGCATGTTATTTGATGTTTGCACAACCACTAATGTTGTTTATTCTTTGTTTTGTCCTTGTTGCTATGTGATGTGTGTTGCCAGAGATATCACTCACTCATGTTTTTCTGTACGCTACAATTCGTGTAATGTTAAGAATATACCGTATATCTTGCTGTAAGACACAACATTTATGGTTGACTCGGGCATGATTTGTAAGATAACCACTTTGGATACAACGTAAGTAGTAAGAAACACCTATCCACACAGCATGACCAAGGCTCAATGTGCCATGATGTGAACATGTAACAGCCGTGCTGTGTATTTCCTACATGATTTCTGTAAAATACGACTTTACATATGGCAGCACCAGCAACCGCAGATGAGGTGCCAGCGAGCATGGTAGTCAGCCACATTGCAGTGAGGCCACATCCTTTCTGGCAACAAAATCTGGTGCTTTGGTTCATACAGCTGGAGAGACAGTTTGTGTTAGCCCATGTTATTGTGAATGAGAACAAATACAGTTACATCATCACAGCACTAAACAAAGAGATGGCCACTGAAGTGCAGGACATTCTAGCCATGCCATAATTTACAGAGCAGTATACAGTGCTTAAAAATGGACTGATTTAATGATTGTCACAGTCTGAAACCAAGAGATTAGAGAAGTTGCTGTGGACAGAAGAACTAGGTGAGCTCCAACTGCCGGTGTTGCTACATTGTCTGCGGACATTGGCGAATAGGGCAGGCAATGATGACATTCTAAAAAACATTTGGTTGTTGTGCCTGTCTTTAATGTGCTTCCACAGACAACTGACCACATTGTTGAAATGTATCCATCTAACTTAAATCCACAAGTCGTAACTTTGCAGGCTAGTGCCAGCTGACACTGAAACTATTGCTCTACAAGGAGTCGCAGACACTGGTCATTAGCTACAAAAGTATGCTGGTATCATAGACAGTTCAGTACAGTGGCAAGAAAGTGCATCCCACCATACAAAATGGGAATTACGACAGGAAGTCAGTAATCTACATCTACATCTGATGGTGACTGACTCTCCAGATAACTGCTGTCATCTTTTTGTTACTGAACAATACACAAAACAAACATTCTTGGTGGACACAGGAGGGAATGTGTCATTTTACCCGGCCACCTGCCTGTCTCGCCGTTGTTGTGGTGATTACCATCTATTTGCTGCCAATGGGTCCAACATGCAGACATATGGATGGTTGGTAACATTAACCCTCAGCCTAGGTCCCTGGCATAGAATTGAATGGCAGTTCATAGTTTCTGATTTAGTGGATCCAGTTCTAGGAGCGGATTTCTTGTCATTTTTTGAGGTGCTCCCAAATCTTCAACATGGTCCTCTTCTTGACACGATGCCTTTTCAACTGTCTTCATGCACACGGTTTGCTCATTAATCTGGCAAAGTGTATTTTCGGAAAACAGTAGTGCAGTTTTTGGGCCACACCATTAATGCCCATGGAATATGGTTGCAGCGTCTGGGCCACACCATTAATGCCCATGGAACATGGCCTTCACAGGAGAGGGTTGAGGCAATAGTCAATTACCCACAGTCAACAACAATATGTGAGCTATGTTGGTTGTTGGAAGCCACAAATTATTATTGCTTTGTACGGAACCATGCCCTCTTTTTGGTGCCACAGAATGAGTTCCTATGAGGGACACACAAATGTGGTGACAAATTTCAGTTTAGCTTTTGCTAAAGTGAAATTTATTATTGCAGATGTCACACTGTTGGCATGCCCAGTTTCTCAAGCACCTCTTGCCCTCATAGCCGGTACTCCCACAACAGCAGCGGGTGCAGTGCTGCAATAGCAGACAAATGAATGTCAGCAGTCATTAGCATTCTTTAGCAACAATCTTTCTCCAGCACAGCAAAACTGGTTCATATAAAATAAAATCATGAAATCTATGCAGTGTATGCTGCTGCTAAAAAGTTTTGACACGTGCTGGAGGGGCAACTATTCAACCTGGTCACTGACCACAAGCCTCTCAGATATGTGTTTCAACAAAGGTCTGACAAAGCTTCATCATTCCAGTTGTGTCAATTAGATTGTGTTGGGCAATTCGTGACCAACATCACACAGATCAATGGGAAAAGGATGTGCCAGATGCCCTATTCACATGCAAAAGATCAGGAGTACTATGGATTATGAAGCACTCGCAGCGGCACAACAAGAACCTTCTGGTCTACAATTACGGTATATGCAGCAACCAAAAACAAATTTATGGATATACTGTGATGTGCCAGTGCCAAGAGTACTCCCTTTTGTGACAACTTATTTCCAGAAGTGAACCATTGGTTCATTAGATCAACTGTCCATCAACATCCAGGAGTCCCAACACTTCCTAATTGGTCAAGCAAGCTTTTTTGTGGCCAAGTTTAGGCACAGATTATAAGACTTACATGCATCAATTAATCACGTATCAGCACAGTAAAATTATTCAGCGTGTTTGTGCACCACTTGGTACATTTCTGTTGCTACTCAACATTTTGAACATGTATGCCTGGATATAACAGGACCTCTACCACCATCTGATGGTTTTGCCTATTGTCTTATGGCAGTTGATAGATTAACACACTGGCCGGAGGTTTTCCCCATGGGAGATATACAGCAGAGACAATAGCTACCACCTTTTTCCGCAGGTGGATTGCCCATTTTGGAGTGCCTCTACAAATCACAGTGTATAAGGTCAGACAATTTGACTCTTACCTGTTCAAGGCTTTCACTGCACAGTTCGGCGCAAAGGGGATTAGAACTACAGCATACCACCCAGCAGCAAATGGGATGGTGGAATGATTTCATCGAGAGGTGAAGGCATCATTACGTTGTCACATTTCACAGTGGTGGATGGAAACACTACCCATTGTTCTACTGGGCATCCTCGCGTATATAGAAGAGGATCTAGGAGCCACTGTAGCCGAGTTGTTATATGGACAACCAATCCATCTACTGGGTCAGTCATTCGGCAGCACTCCAGGTGATGTCATTGAAGCGTCAGTCTTTGTTAGTATGCTTCGATCGCACATAACAGCAGCTGTGGCCAGTCGCAACAAGTACAAAGCAGTCCCATCATCCATTTGTTTTCAGTGAGTTGTCAAAATGCAAACAGGTTTTCATTCGACACGACATCGTGCATAAATCCTTACAGCCACCATATAGTGGACCTTACAATGTGCTCAGTAGAGGCAACAAGTAGTTTCAGTTAGATATTGAAGGAATTCTGATTACAATTTTAGTTGAAAGGTTAAAGCCTGCTTACTGCCCCACCTACATGAACTGGGCAAAGCACCCAGACAATTCAACACAGACATGCCAACTCCACTCCCCACTCTGCAACCTAGTGCTGGCCCACTGCAACCGCTGTCAATCAGCAACACCAGTGACATTTCAATGTATGAAATTAAGCGAGTTGTTATCCAGTCAGGGCGCCATGTGCGATTTATCTGGCGATATCATTAACAGGGGGGGGGGGGGGGGGGCTACTGTAGTGACAAGACAAGAGCACATAGTGGTAGTTATTGTGAAGCCAAGTGTTCCAAGTTGGAGATGTGTAATGTATTTTATTCGATGTTGTTTATCCTTTGGTTTTCCTTGTTGCTGTATGCATTCAGAGATACCACTCACTCGCATTTTTCTCTATGCTATATTCATTAAATATTGAGAAAAATATCTTCAACAGAAAGAAAGTCAGCATCAATCCTAATGTCATTTGTCTTTTTTTATTGCATTGCAGATGTAGATTTCAACTGACAGTGCAGTTGTCATCAGTGCGTTATAAGTAGTAATTAATATAATGGAAGGAAACATTCCACGTGGGAAAAATTATATATAAAAAAAAGATGAGGTGACTTACCGAACAAAAGCGCTGGCAGGTCGATAGACACACAAACAAACACAAACATACACACAAAATTCAAGCTTTCGCAACAAACTGTTGCCTCATCAGGAAAGAGGGAAGGAGAGGGGAAGACGAAAGGAAGTGGGTTTTAAGGGAGAGGGTAAGGAGTCATTCCAATCCCGGGAGCGGAAAGACTTACCTTAGGGGGAAAAAAGGACAGGTATACACTCACACACACGCACATATCCATCCACACATACAGACACAAGCAGACATAATATTTTGTGTGTATGTTTGTGTTTGTTTGTGTGTCTATCGACCTGCCAGCGCTTTTGTTCGGTAAGTCACCTCATCTTTTTTTTATATATAAGTAGTAATTATAATGACACATATTCCAGTGTAACTTGGTCATGTAGAAACATTAGTCCAACTACTTACAATGCATTGATGATAGCTGCTCTGTCAGTTGAAATTTAGATCTGCAATGGAATAAAAAAGACATGATACTAAGACCAGTGCTGACCATATTTCTGTTCTGGATTACATCACAGTTGGGGGCACAATCATTCACATAGAATCAAACATAGTAAATATCTCGTTATGAGACCCAACACTTGTAACATCATTCACACGAACCTACATCAGAATTACAAAATGCTTTACAAATCAAATGTGGAATTGTGTCAATACATTGAACCTCTGAGTGATCTATGGAAATGACACTAGAAGTTCTACGACCATACAAAATGCATGCATTCAAACAACTGACAAAGATTATGTTGTGTACTATGAGAATTTCCATCTGAACTGTTCATATATTGTATACATTGACAAAATCAGGGAAGACCTAATGCAGTCTCGCGATACACAGAACACTATACAGGACAGGACCACGTACAGAATTATATTGAGAAACTGGTGATAGAGGGGACACACAAGTAACAGAAAAGAAAAAAAAAAATTCTACTAAGAACAGACAGAGAGAGAAGATAAGTCAGTGCATGAAAGATTACTGGTGAAAGCGAGAGGAGGCGAAGTCTGGTCCTAAATAGGCCAAGTACCATTCAGAAAAGTGGTTCTTAGGTAACATAACAGACACTTTCTGCTACTACATAAAATTGCTTGAAAGTTCCTGTTTATTTCTGCATTGACCTTATTACGTGCATTTACATTTCCAGATTTCTTCAAGTAATTCTGTTGTTATCATTTGGTTTCACTTTTAGAAATTATCCCAAACCCATTAGGCCTACTAACATTTACTGGAAGTCTGCCTCATATTCAGAGTGACTTAACTGGTGGTGTGTGGCAAGGGGGGTGGGGGGTGGGAGAGGGCTTACCTTCCATGGACTACTCTTCCAAAGCATGAGATGTGAGAAATGCTCAATCTACTTTTCAACACTTTCTTTGAAAAGCATACTGAAATAAATGAAGAATCACAGTACTTACATCTTTCAAAACATTTCAGCCATTGACATCATTAGGAATACTTCAGAATGCTTTTCAAGGAAGGTTTTGAAAAGCGGGTTGAGCAATTTTCTCATATTGGGCTTTTCAGTATTAGTTCTGGAAGCTATTCCCCCACACCATCAATTAAATCAGTCTGAATTGAATATGAGATGGACTTGTAGTAAATGTTAGTGAAACCAGGGATAATATTTAAGAGAATTACTTGAAGAAATCCGGTAAATTAATGCAAATAGGGAAGTCAGTGTAGAAAGAGAGAGGTCATTTTAACCACTTTTCTGTAATAATGCTATTTCAGCCCAGAAAGGGTCAGTTACCTTACACCAGAAACAGCCATTCATCTGTAACAGACAGATGTATGGAGCAAAAAAAAAAAAACAAACATGGAACAACAAACAGTATTCATACTAGCTTTTGAGCTCTTACTCTTTTTCTAGGAAACGTGCACACATTCACACACACAACCACACAGACACCCAAATGCCCACACCCATGACCTAGGTGAGACTGATTATTGATTATCGATTACTGAAAGCAGTTGCCTGAGCTGTTGGAAGTGGGGCAGGGGTAAGGAAGGACACGCGAGGCAGGAAGGTGGTAGTGGAATTGGGCAAGGCAGATATTTCGACTACTGATGTAGTGGCTTCAGAACAAGATGAAATTTCAGAGGGTAGAACAGTAAGAGATACAGAGACAAGGAGAGGGGAGAAGGGGTGTGGGAGGGGAGAGTGCAGGATATCCTGGAGAAACAATTCACATCTGTGTTGTTCAGAGAAACTTGACTGGAAGGGAGCATCCATATGACCTGCATAGTGAAGCAACTAGTGATGACATTTGTGTAATGGGTTGCAGTATGTACAGCAGCTGGATGGTCAAGTTCTCGGTTCGCCACAGTTTGATGGTGTCTATTCATGTGAGTAGCAGATGGTTACTTCTCATGTCCACATAGAATGCTATGCAGTAATTGCAACATAGCTGATATATAAACATGGTTGCTTTCACACATGGCCTTCCTTTTGGGTAGAAAGTGCTGTGACAGGACTGCAGTAGGAGTTGTATGGTTACAGGAAGGAAAGGTCAACTGTGTCCGCTGTTTGGATCAGATGTTGTTTGTGATTTCTACATATATAACAAAGATCAGTACTGTGATTAGTGAAATCACAGGACTGCAGTAGGAGTTGTATGGGACAGGTTTTGCACCAGGGTTGAGCCCAAGGGAATGACCCATGGGGTGCATGACTGGGAGCAGGATTGGAATAGGTGTGGTAAAGGATATTCTGTAGGTTGGATGGATTATGGAACACTCGTTTGGGGGATGTGGATATGATACCTTTCATCTCAGGGCACAATGAGAGGTAGTCAAAGCCTTGGTGAAGGATGCGGTTGAGCTTTCCAAGGTTGCGACGATAATGGGTGAACAGAGGAGTGCTGGTTGGTGGCTGGCTCACAGGTTTGCTGATGTTAGAGGAGGAGATGGCACTGAAGATCTGCTTAAAGATAAGTTGGATAGGATGTTTTCTCTCACTAAGGCTGTGATAAGATTATTATTGTATTTTGACAACTCCTGCTGTCCACTGAGAATGTTGCATCCATGGGTGGTGAGGTTGTAGTTTCTCTGAACTACGCAGATAGGTCTCCATGTATGTAACAATCTGTATTATTGTTTCTTTTCTTAAAAATTGGAGTTGCCTGGGATGTTTTCATGGGATCAGACACCCTCTATGAAACATAAATTTATAGAATAAAAGTATGTATTACTTCTGTCAGTAGGTTATTTGACATATTATAGAGACCTATTCTCTTCGAATTTTTCATTTCTTCGCCAACTGTAACAACATTCTTTTGATTACGTCCCTAAAGTTATAAAATGAATTTCAGACCAAATATTGATTGTGGTTTATGTTATTAAGGTAATTGATGTAAGTTAAATAAATGATTTTCTCTGAACATTTTACAAAGTATTTGTTGAAAGTGTTTGCTAATATTGGGTTGGTTGGTTGGTTGGTTTTATGGAAGGAGACCAGACAGCGTGGTCATCGGTCTCATCAGATTAGGGAAGGATAGGGAAGGAAGTCGGCCGTGCCCTTTGAGAGGAACCATCCCGGCATTTGCCTGGAGTGATTTAGGGAAATCACGGAAAACCTAAATCAGGATGGCCGGACGCGGAATTGAACCGTCGTCCTCCCGAATGCGAGTCCAGTGTCTAACCACTGCGCCACCCCGCTCGGTCTAATATTGGGACTGCACCTCTTAGTCTCTAAGTACTGCCACACAAAAAGTATTTCATCCTCATAGCAGTGTGGCACATCAACATCCAGAATTGGAGTCCAGATTATAAAACAAAGGGGCACAGTTTCTCACTTGTGACTGCATGTAAGCGACTGACCTTAGCTGTGTTGGACGTCAACCCTTTTATACTCCCACTCCCACTTTGTACAAAGAAGCTTTTATATAATGCCCATTGTTCAAATTACACTTAGTTGACATACATACATCAGTTTATGCTTATTTGATATGCAGTATAAACTGACAGCATTTGTGAATTTGAATAAAACATGAATAAAAATCAGTTTTAGTAACACTGATCTGAATTACAGAATAAATATGTGTATTTAAATGTGCTATTGATGCAACTAGCTTGTAGTCAACCATTGCCTTCAAACAAGCTACCTGGCAGTACCTTACATTTGTCCCTTGTATCATTTTGTAGCAGCCATTGATAAATTATATCCATGGATAATAATATGATAATTTACCTAACTAAACAATTACCTATCTAGCCAATATCTGCATTACAATTCAGTGATACCATGGGGTTAAGAAAGGGACAGGGTAAGTCATAATAGTTTCCTTATACATGCATATTTGTCAATGTTGTGTAACTGGCATGTTCAAGGTTTATATCATATTCTTCTGGCCTGTGTGGCCAAACCATTTGACTGATTGACTGAATACTTTAATACTCGAGATCTTCATTTCAAGGTATCACATAGCTCTGTAGCTTCATCCATTTAGCAGCAGTTGATCTTAACAAATTTATCTGTTATTGTGTGTACGATTGGATATACTGTAACTGCCAAAGTCTTTATTGTAGAATTAAATGGCTTATATCACTGTACTCACTTCTCACAGATGCGTCTTTTGGGGTATTTGGATTGAATGTTGCACGAATGGTTGCCAAGATCATGTTTTTGGAATATAACTATTGAAGGCATGCTTTGTGCAATCACAAGACAGCTGTAACTCCCCCAGTCTGTTAGTTACCTGTTACTGTGTGTGTGAGTGGGGGGTAAGGGGGGGGGGGGGAGGAATTCTCAGTAACTCAGTTCCTCATCACCTGTGGACATTTCATAACTCCCAGCTGTACTGGTTAGCTATGGGGAAGACCCTGATGTCATTCACTTGCTCAGGTGAGTGTGACCTTTTGAATGTAGCCTTACCACCCTATATTGTGTGCAAAAATGTTTCTGCGTGAGGTGTTGATGCCCTTTTTTGTAATGTTGCAGTATTGTCCTTGTGGCTGTCTGAATCGTAACCTGCATCTCCATGCCCTCCCCTCCCCGCCCCTCCCATACCCTCCCCTCTACTTCCATTGGCACACCGGTCAGTGCATCTGTTACCAGGTTCTCCCAACTGCTAAATAGTTTGCTAGCTTGTAAACCTGCATATTGCTTGATGCCTTATTGATGTGAGAATACTGTTATTTCTCATTCATGTAGATATACCTTGAAATTTTGAAAATCAAACAACACACTTGTTTGTAATTATTTTTCATGGAACCTTTAGCCTCAGTCATGCTGCGTCGTCACCTGACTAGTGAAGGCCATGCTTCTGTAATCTGTTACTGTATTCATTATTTTCTCCTCAAACAATTCTGATACAGTGCCACATCAGAACTGTCAGTTGCCAAGCAGAATGGCGTACTTGTGTTGGGAAAGAATAGCAATTAGCTATATTACTTAAGTTCTCTTTTATGGTACAGAATTCTCATTCACAGTTCTCATTTCATTACCAGGACATGTATTTCTTTAATAATTTGCATAAATTGGGCACATTAATGCTTCCATTTCTAACAATGATTCTATAGTAACTGGACATTCCATTGAAAATCTTAAGCTGTTTTCTTCATGTAGGCATTCTGCACCCTGTGATTGCGTTTACCTTCTCAAAATTATGTAACATTTCGTTCTTGGTTAACTGGTGCCCCTGGAACTGGATCTCACCTCATACGAACTTGCGTTTGCTTGGTTTCAGTGTCACACTCCCTTTCCCTCTACTAACTCAGTTCCTCGCAACCTTCTGAATTTGTTGCTACCTGCTTTGTTGGTTAACTATGGCAAAGTCTTCTGACATCACTCACCTGCTCAGGCAGGTGTGACCTTTTAAATGTAGCTTTGCCAGTCTTGCATTTTGTATCAGTAGTTCCAAATGTGGCACTCATGCGTACTTCAGTAGCACTACAAACAGTACCACCATTATGGTACTGAGAATTGCAAAACCTGGTTGCAAACATCTGGTGTACAGCATTCCACCTATTGTGGTTTTAGCCAGTGTTCATACAAGCAGAGGAAAGTTTACATCTTTTGAGGTAATAACTTATCCAAAATTTCAGCATTGCCTTGAAGTCCCAGAACAATTGGAAATACAAAGTCACTTGTAGAGTTTATTTACATTTTTTCAGTCACCATTTTGTGAGACATTTTTATGTGAATCACAACATGTTGAGATACAGGATTCTGAATCAGTTGACTTACCAGCAGAAAAATGCTCTTGTTGGAGTGCAAAAAAGGTGAATATGTTCCTCTTTAAAAAAGACAGACATAAAAGTGGGGAACCAGCTGCCACAATCCTGATTCCACTTTTCTCACCAAAATTTCAACATGCAAACATACTTGCACTCTTTTAAGACAGGTCATTCTAAATCGCTTAATCACTTTACCCAGTCTGTCTTCGTGGCTAAGCCATCATACTCGGCAGGTCCCTCTCACTGCCACTGTGCATATATCTCTCTCTCCCACACTCTCTTTTTTCTCCTATGGATTTACAGTATATCCCACTGCCATAGTCCCCTCTATCTCTTATATTGTCTCCTTTCGTCTTTCTTTCTCACTGCCACTGTCTGTACTATACCTTGGCAGCTCAAAAATTCTGGGGCATGGGAGGGGGGGGGGGGGCTGTCTTAACTTTCCCTCTAAACCCATGTGTTTAAAATTTTGGTCCAAATATGCTCTTCCCTGTAATTATGTGTAAAGTTCACCGGTCTGGGTACACCCAGATGTCCCGAGACTTTGTGTGGTGTTCACTAATCTGTAGTTTTCATTTCCATTGTCTCCTCTCTTTTTGCCTCCCACTACTATTGTTTTCATCCATCCATCTTTTTTTTCTTTCACTGCCACTCTCTGTCTCCTACCGCCCTCTCTTTCTCTCCCACTGGAACCTCTCCTCTGTGTTTCATTGTCACTGTCTTGCCGCTACTCTGTTTTGGCATAAAAAAGTGCGAGTATGTTCGCATGCCAAAATATTTGATGTAGGGGGCAGAATGAGTTTTGTGGCAGCTGAATCCACGCTTTTCTATCAAAGTCTCTGAAACTGGAGCATTTTTCCACTGGTTCCTTCTTTTGACTACTGCAGTGGGATGTGCTGCCTCTACAAATTTAATTCTGCAGGTCACTGAAGTTTTAACAGTTTATTTATATACTTGACACATTTATACTTTCACACATGTAAACAGCAAATAAATACACGCAATATAAAGTTAACTCAAAATTATTTGCTTTAAATTTTTTTCTGGATGCTTCTCTCATTGACTGCAATTCAACAATATCATTTGCCTTATGATTTGTGTCTTAAAAGAGTAAAAATCTTATAATATGCTCTCTGTGGGACATCCACAACTGTTGCTAAAATTTTTCATGATGAATAAATCTGCTCCAGTTGTACAACTGGATTTATTTATCATGAAAGAGTAAACGCAGTCATTTTGAGTTCTTTTCAGGCGTGTTAAGATCCTTTTAACCCTTTTTTGTCACTGCACTACCACTTTGGTTATATTTGTATAGGCATGAAATGCCTTTTATTCAGAGACAGCATGTCTTAAAGTATTTTTTGGTAAAAAAATGGTCACTAAAAACATAGTTTGGTGACCTCAGAACTCTTGTGGTGGCTGTTGAAACCTTGATACGTGTTCATTACATGAGTCAAAACTACATTTGTGCCTCAGACTGGATATTAACGTTCATATTTTATGTTGCATAAGTACCGTGATTTTGAGCCTCTGGATCTCAGTACCGAATAATGATATCGAAAAAAGTTTCAAAGTTCCCCAAGAACATCATGTTAAGGACATGTGTAAAAATTTCAGTGATTTGCCAGCAGCAGAAATTATAGAAATGGCCATCCCTGCAACCCAAAAATCATAGTTTTTCGGGTGTATCTTGAAACAGATACAGATTTTTCAAAAACGAGAAAATGGAATTTCTGGACAATTGTCTGAAGGAAGTAAAGTTAAAATTTGACCCATTTACTAGGGCTAGTTATTTAGATAATTGTGGCTTACTGTTCAAAAATGGATAAAAATAGATTTTTGTGGTTTTCTGTATAAGTATGGGAACTTCAAACCTCTGGATTTTGGTAATGGATAGTGATATCAAAAGAAGTTTTGAAGTTCAGCCAGAATATCATCTTAAGAACATAGGGGAACAATTTTGACAACCTACTATGAATAGAAATTATAAAAGTGCCCATTCACACAATTGGTATTTTTTGTACCCAAACAATCCTGGTTTTTCAGTATATTCTCAGGAACTGCCCATGAACAAATGGTGCTTTTATAAAATACCTAAACTCCACCTTAAACCACACCTAATGCAATAGAACCAATTGATTCGCTCAATTTCCTTGTGTTAAAGAAGGTGTGTAATGTTTAAATTTTGACCCTGTACTGTAGGATAGCTGCAGTTTGTCCGTTCTTCCGATAGGTATAGAAATGGTTGCTAGACCAAGGGATATTCAAAGCTCTTGACACCTTACCTTTGTGATCAATGGAACCTGAGATATAACCCCCAGAAAAATTGCATTCTTCCGTGCAACTTTTTGAAACATATTGGTACAGTGCACTTCATGCACAGATCGATTACACAGGTCTTTCACTCTTCATAGCAGCGAAGAGTTACTCATTTCTAAGCCTATCTCTTTACCAGGAGCACACGGTTGATTCACATTAAAGTTGTGTATAATTTAATACTGTACTGCCTCTTGCTTTTTTTAAACTGCGGATTGGGCACATGAAATGAATACACATACTATGAACAACACAGTCAAAAAAGTGGAATGTAACCTATTGTGGACGGTACTTGATCAGAATTGTGCAAGTACAACTGCTGAGGAGGATAGTTTTAGAGTTATGCTCAGGCTGCAAACTTCCAGTGCATGTTTTTAATGTGTGTTTTTCATGTACTACTGATACTGTGGAACAGTGAGATGCCCAGTTCCATTCTGAAACTGTTAGAAGAACTTTGTGACAGTTTCGGATCAGCAGGAGACTTAGATTACTCTAATTTGGAACCTGATTTTGGTGAATCTAAAAATGCAGGTAAAGACACATTTTGACTTGCAAAAACTATTTGAAAATGCTGATTATCATTCATATTAGACTATTAGTTATGCACATTTGATGAAGGTGAGTTTGTCATTGAAGCCCAAGTGAATGTGACACCCATGAAACTAATTTTCACAGAGACAAGCGGCATGTAGGCACTACTTGACAGCACATCCACACCGTTTTATTATTTTAGTTTATTCTCACTTCCTATCATAAACCTAATACAAACAAATGGAAATCTGTATGCCTGTTATACTGTTATAAAACTGAGAAGTTAAAAAGCTCAGGGTGAACAGTGCTGGGGCGAAATGGGAAATGACGAAAGTACATGAGGTTTACCATGTTTTGCATTTGTTTTTCACATGTGCATTGTGAAATAGCCAAAGATAAGCAATTATTGGTTGAAGAATATGCTTATTCACACTCCTTTTATTGCATCTGTAAATATTCGTGATTTTTTTTTTTTTTTTTTTTTTTTTTTCATAGCAATCCCATCACATTTTAATCAGTGCAACAGCCATTGTTAGGCCCAATTCATACAGAACACACAGAAATGAGACGGTGTGGACGCCTGGTGATGGTGAGGTGGGACTGTGATGCAGGCAGGATGTGAGCAGTGCGCGCTGAGGTGCAGAGATGCAGGATGGTTGTGCTATGAATGGATCAGAATATGTCGTCTTCATCAGGATTGCACAGAGGATCATTCAGAATAACTGAATATGTGTGCTATACTAAGGGGAAGAAAAAGTCATAACATCTAGCAACTGTGAATTCGTCAAAGCATTGCAAAGAAGCTGCGAGGTATTGGGGAAAATAAAATGTATGTCCCTACGAGAACATTTCAGTTTTCCCTAACTTGAATGATAAAATTCCGTTAGTAAAAAGTGCCAAGGAGAAAACCATACTGGAGGTCTGACAGTATTTTATTTATCTGAGTCCAAAGACCACTAAAGCACAGTGTAGTAAAAACTACAATCTAATATTAATTACAGAGAATTTCACACTTTATGGGTCCAGTGTTCAGTAACCACAATGGCATGGTTGTTCGCTGCAAACAAGTCTTCCATTTCACAGGGTTTGTCAAGGTTACTGCAGACCAACAAGTGCTCAGAGTCCTGCCTTGTCTCACATTCACAAAATTCATCATGGCAGATATCCCATTTCTTCAGATTGGTCTTGCACATTGTGACCTCTGTTCTTAACTTGCTGAGTGTCTTCCATATCCTATATTGGAGATGTCAGTCTGATGACAGCTTCTCTTTTGCTGTCCATAATCCTCCAGGAGACTATTTCCTCCACAGCTCAGCTCAGTGGGCATCTGCTGAACTTGGAATTGGTACTGTTGTAAATAGGAAGCTTTTTCTGGATTTCAGTCATGATGGATAGGTGTGAATTCCGAACGATGTATACTTTGGATCAGTTTCCTGCTGCTTCTTTTCATTTTTTCTGCTGCCTGTCTTGTTGGGTTGGTCTTCTGCACCCTGTGACTATGCAGCCTGATCATGAAAAGCCACATCAACTTCATTAGCATGTGCAGAGTTCTTCCAGACTGGTGCAGCATACTCTACAGAAGAGAAACACAGAGCAAGTGCGAATTTGTGGAGGACACTATGGTGCATTCCCATTTGGTGTTTGTCAGCTTGCAGATATGGTTGTTCCTAGGGCATACTTTCTGCCTGGTGTCAATACATTGTTGTTTATTGGTTAGACATAATCCAACCTTAACCCTAGGTATGGGGGGTACACACACACACACACACACACACACACACACACACACACACACACTCTCTTGAGTTTTAGCTGGATTGGGTTTCATGTTGTTGTCATCATACTAGATAGAAAGGTCGTACAGAGAAGATGCTAGTTTGGTTTCTACTAATTCAAATGTTCCTTCCTAAGTAGTGGTAGCTGTGTCAACTGCATTGAGTGAGGACCGCGTTGCAGCGTTGAATGGCTGATCGTTGTTATATATGTTATATAATACTGGAGCCAGCAGACTTCCATGGGAAAGGCCATTCTTTTACATTCTGTATCAACTCTTTTTGTTATGTAAGGTGATAAAAAATCGTCTGTTTTGTAGCAGACACTGAATAAATTGCGTCTGTCTGGCAAAACTCATTGATTGAGGACAAAAAATTTATAACTGACCGTACATGTTCAGTACCCCCCATGAACCATGGACCTTGCCGTTGGTGGGGAGGCTTGCGTGCCTCAGCGATACAGATAGCCGTACCGTAGGTGCAACCACAATGGAGGGGTATCTGTTGAGAGGCCAGACAAACATGTGGTTCCTGAAGAGGGGCAGCAGCCTTTTCAGTAGTTGCAAGGGCAACAGTCTGGATGATTGACTGATCTGGCCTTGTAACAATAACCAAAACGGCCTTGCTGTGCTGGTACTGCGAACGGCTGAAAGCAAGGGGAAACTACAGCCGTAATTTTTCCCGAGGGCATGCAGCTTTACTGTATGATTACATGATGATGGCGTCCTCTTGGGTAAAATATTCCGGAGGTAAAATAGTCCCCCATTCGGATCTCCGGGCGGGGACTACTCAAGAGGATGTCGTTATCAGGAGAAAGAAAACTGGCGTTCTACGGATCGGAGCGTGGAATGTCAGATCCCTTAATCGGGCAGGTAGGTTAGAAAATTTAAAAAGGGAAATGGATAGGTTGAAGTTAGATATAGTGGGAATTAGTGAAGTTCGGTGGCAGGAGGAACAAGACTTCTGGTCAGGTGACTACAGGGTTATAAACACAAAATCAAATAGGGGTAATGCAGGAGTAGGTTTAATAATGAATAGGAAAATAGGAATGCGGGTAAGCTACTACAAACAGCATAGTGAACGCATTATTGTGGCCAAGATAGATACGAAGCCCACACCTACTACAGTAGTACAAGTTTATATGCCAACTAGCTCTGCAGATGACGAAGAAATTGAAGAAATGTATGATGAAATAAAAGAAATTATTCAGATTGTGAAGGGAGACGAAAATTTAATAGTCATGGGTGACTGGAATTCGCGTGTAGGAAAAGGGAGAGAAGGAAACATAGTAGGTGAATATGGATTGGGGGACAGAAATGAAAGAGGAAGCCGCCTGGTAGAATTTTGCACAGAGCACAACATAATCATAGCTAACACTTGGTTTAAGAATCATGAAAGAAGGTTGTATACATGGAAGAACCCTGGAGATACTAAAAGGTATCAGATAGATTATATAATGGTAAGACAGAGATTTAGGAACCAGGTTTTAAATTGTAAGACATTTCCAGGGGCAGATGTGGACTCTGACCACAATCTATTGGTTATGACCTGTAGATTAAAACTGAAGAAACTGCAAAAAGGAGGGAATTTAAGGAGATGGGACCTGGATAAACTAAAAGAACCAGAGGTTGTACAGAGATTCAGGGAGAGCATAAGGGAGCAATTGACAGGAATGGGGGAAATAAATACAGTAGAAGAAGAATGGGTAGCTTTGAGGGATGAAGTAGTGAAGGCAGCAGAGGATCAAGTAGGTAAAAAGACGAGGGCTAGTAGAAATCCTTGGGTAACACAAGAAATATTGAATTTAATTGATGAAAGGAGAAAATATAAAAATGCAGTAAGTGAAACAGGCAAAAAGGAATACAAACGTCTCAAAAATGAGATCGACAGGAAGTGCAAAATGGCTAAGCAGGGATGGCTAGAGGACAAATGTAAGGATGTAGAGGCCTATCTCACTGGGGGTAAGATAGATACCGCCTACAGGAAAATTAAAGAGACCTTTGGAGATAAGAGAACCACTTGTATGAATATCAAGAGCTCAGATGGAAACCCAGTTCTAAGCAAAGAAGGGAAAGCAGAAAGGTGGAAGGAGTATATAGAGGGTCTATACAAGGGCGATGTACTTGAGGACAATATTATGGAAATGGAAGAGGATGTAGATGAAGATGAAATGGGAGATATGATACTGCGTGAAGAGTTTGACAGAGCACTGAAAGACCTGAGTCGAAACAAGGCCCCCGGAGTAGACAATATTCCATTGGAACTACTGACGGCCTTGGGAGAGCCAGTCCTGACAAAACTCTACCATCTGGTGAGCAAGATGTATGAAACAGGCGAAATACCCTCAGACTTCAAGAAGAATATAATAATTCCAATCCCAAAGAAAGCAGGTGTTGACAGATGTGAAAATTACCGAACTATCAGCTTAATAAGTCACAGCTGCAAAATACTAACACGAATTCTTTACAGACGAATGGAAAAACTAGTAGAAGCCAACCTCGGGGAAGATCAGTTTGGATTCCGTAGAAACACTGGAACACGTGAGGCAATACTGACCTTACGACTTATCTTAGAAGAAAGATTAAGGAAAGGCAAACCTACGTTTCTAGCATTTGTAGACTTAGAGAAAGCTTTTGACAATGTTGACTGGAATACTCTCTTTCAAATTCTAAAGGTGGCAGGGGTAAAATACAGGGAGCGAAAGGCTATTTACAATTTGTACAGAAACCAGATGGCAGTTATAAGAGTCGAGGGACATGAAAGGGAAGCAGTGGTTGGGAAGGGAGTAAGACAGGGTTGTAGCCTCTCCCCGATGTTGTTCAATCTGTATATTGAGCAAGCAGTAAAGGAAACAAAAGAAAAATTTGGAGTAGGTATTAAAATTCATGGAGAAGAAATAAAAACTTTGAGGTTCGCCGATGACATTGTAATTCTGTCAGAGACAGCAAAGGACTTGGAAGAGCAGTTGAATGGAATGGACAGTGTCTTGAAAGGAGGATATAAGATGAACATCAACAAAAGCAAAACAAGGATAATGGAATGTAGTCTAATTAAGTCGGGTGATGCTGAGGGAATTAGATTAGGAAATGAGGCACTTAAAGTAGTAAAGGAGTTTTGCTATTTGGGGAGCAAAATAACTGATGATGGTCGAAGTAGAGAGGATATAAAATGTAGGCTGGCAATGGCAAGGAAAGCGTTTCTGAAGAAGAGAAATTTGTTAACATCCAGTATTGATTTAAGTGTCAGGAAGTCATTTCTGAAAGTATTCGTATGGAGTGTAGCCATGTATGGAAGTGAAACATGGACGATAAATAGTTTGGACAAGAAGAGAATAGAAGCTTTCGAAATGTGGTGCTACAGAAGAATGCTGAAGATTAGATGGATAGATCACATAACTAATGAGGAAGTATTGAATAGGATTGGGGAGAAGAGAAGTTTGTGGCACAACTTGACCAGAAGAAGGGATCGGTTGGTAGGACATGTTCTGAGGCATCAAGGGATCACCAATTTAGTATTGGAGGGCAGCGTGGAGGGTAAAAATCGTAGAGGGAGACCAAGAGATGAATACACTAAGCAGATTCAGAAGGATGTAGGTTGCAGTAGGTACTGGGAGATGAAAAAGCTTGCACAGGATAGAGTAGCATGGAGAGCTGCATCAAACCAGTCTCAGGACTGAAGACCACAACAACAACAAACAACATGTTCAGTGTAATTGCAACAGGAATGTTGTTAATTTTTCCATGTCTTCTGCTACTGCTTTTATAGATTTGTATTGCAATAAACATTGTGTGTTTAGACCTGTGTTGTTGTACATTCTCAAAATGAACTGTCTGGTTCTGCAGTAGAAACTGGAGCATTTAAGCAGCACAAAATTGTAATTGCACAGATTTAGCAGTATTCGTCTATGAAAATTAAAAAAAAAAGTGTTGTTTTTCAATGGTAACACAAGTAATTGTATAATATCTGCTACAGAAATATGCAAAATGCATTTTACCTCATCTACACTCCCTGCATCAAAAAAGCCCAAATAGGTGCACATAAAATAGGTAAACGTGAAACATCCATAAAATAGTATTCTTTAGTTACATTGGTACCAAAATACCATTTCACATTTATTGCTTACTGGAATACATGTTCCTTCTTTCACAAGACATTAAGAAAACCACATATTAAACGTTTTGTGAACGAAATTGTCTGAATAGACAAGAAAAACTGATGTATACAGTGTACAGGTGAATCTGTCACTGGATCTGCAATTGTCTATCTCTAGTTTTAAAATGAAAATAACTATTAATTCAATGTTAACTTAAAATTTGATTGTAACTGATTTCATAAACCGCATACAAAAGAGGAACATGAGTCATAAATCTATGTAGTGCTTGGCCATAATGTCGAGTGTGGTATGTCATAGCTTGTCACAGCCAAAGTTCAAAATATGTCTTGTATGTACTCACGAATGATGCCCCTTTCCAGAGTTAAAAACTATTTTGATATGTTAGCTATCCCATGAACCTTGGACCTTGCCGTTGGTGGGGAGACTTGCGTGCCTCAATGATACAGATAGCTGTACCGTAGGTGCAACCACAACGGAGGGGAATCTGTTGAGAGGCCAGACAAACATATGGTTCCTGAAGAGGGACAGCAGCCTTTTCAGTAGTTGCAACAGTCTGGATGATTGACTGATCTGGCCCTGTAACACTAAACAAAATGGCCTTGCTGTGCTGGTACTGAGAACGGCTGAAAGCAAGGGGAAACTACAGCCGTAATTTTTCCCGAGGGCATGCAGCTTTACTGTATGGATAAATGATGATGGCGTCCTTGTGGGTAAAATATTCCGGAGGTAAAATAATCCCCCATTCGGATCTCCAGGCGGGGACTACTCAAGAGGACGTCGTTACCAAGAGAAAGAAAACTGGCGTTCTACAGATCGGAGCGTGGAATGTCAGATCCCTTAATCGGGCAGGTAGGTTAGAAAATTTAAAAAGGGAAACGGATAGGTTGAAGTTAGATATAGTGGGAATTAGTGAAGTTCGGTGGCAAGAGGAACAAGACTTTTGGTCAGGTGAATACAGGGCTATAAATACAAAATCAAATAGGGGTAATGCAGGAGTAGGTTTAATAATGAATAAAAAAATAGGAGTGCGAGTAAGCTACTACAAACAGCATAGTGAACGCATTATTGTGGCCAAGATAGACATGAAGCCCACACCTACTACAGTAGTACAAGTTTATATGCCAACTAGCTCTGCAGATGATGAAGAAATTGATGAAATGTATGCTGAGATAAAAGAAATTATTCAGGGAGACGAAAATTTAATAGTCATGGGTGACTGGAATTAGACAGTAGGAAAAGGAAGAGAAGGAAACGTAGTAGGTGAATATGGATTGGGGCTAAGAAATGAAAGAGGAAGCCGCCCGGTAGAATTTTGTACAGAGCATAACTTAATCATAGCTAACACTTGGTTCAAGAATCATGAAAGAAGGTTGTGTACATGGAAGAACCCTGGAGAAACTAAAAGGTTTCAGATAGATTATATAATGGTAAGACCGAGATTTAGGAACCAGATTTTAAATTGTAAGAAATTTCCAGGGGCAGGTGTGGACTCTGACCACAATCTATTGGTTATGAACTGTAGATTAAAACTGAAGAAACTGCAAAAAGGTGGGAATTTAAGGAGATGGACCTGGATAAACTGAAAGAACCAGAAGTTGTACAGAGTTTCAGGGAGAGCATAAGGAAACAATTGACAGGAATGGGGGAAAGAAATACAGTAGAAGAAGAATGGGTAGTTTTGTGGAATGAAATAGTGAAGGCAGCAGAGCATCAAGTAGGTAAAAAGACGAGGGCTAGTAGAAATCCTTGGGTAACAGAAGAAATATTGAATTTAATTGATGAAATGAGAAAATACATAAATGCAGTAAATGAAGCAGGCAAAAAGGAATACAAACGTCTCAAAAATGAGATTGACAGGAAGTGCAAAATGGCTAAGCAGGGATAGCTAGAGGGCAAATGTAAGGATGTAGAGGCTTATCTCACGAGGGGTAAGATAGATACTGCCTACAGGAAAATTAAAGAGAGCTTTGGAGAAAAGAGAGCCACTTATATGAATATCAAGAGCTCAGATGGAAACCCAGTTCTAAGCAAAGAAGGGAAAGCAGAAAGGTGGATGGAGTATATAGAGGGTCTATACAGGGGCGATGTTCTTGAGGACAATATTATGGAAATGGAAGAGGAGGTAGATGAAGATGAAATGGGAGATATGATACTGTGTGTAGAGTTTGAGAGAGCACTGGAATACCTAAGTCGAAGCAAGGCCCCGGGAGTAGACAACATTCCATTAGAACTACTGACAGCCTAGGGAGAGCCAGTCCTGACAAAACTGTACCATCTGGTGAGCAAGATGTATGAGACAGGCGAAATTCCCTCAGACTTCAAGAAGAATATAATAACTCCAATCCCAAAGAAAGCAGGTGTTGACAGATGCGAAAATTACCGAACTATCAGTTTAATAAATCACAGCTGCAAAATACTAACGCGAATTCTTTACAGACGAATGGAAAAACTGGTAGAAGCTGACCTAGGGGAAGATCAGTTTGCATTCCGTAGAAATATTGGAACACGTGAGGCAATACTGACCCTACGACTTATCTTAGAAGAAAGATTAAGGAAAGGCAAACCTACATTTCTTGAATTCGTAGACTTAGAGAAAGCTTTTGACAATGTTGACTGGAATACTCTCTTTCAAATTCTGAAGGTGGCAGGGGTAAAATACAGGGAGCAAAAGGCTATTTACAATTTGTACAGAATCCAGATAGCAGTTATGAGTAGAAGGGCATGAAAGGGAAGCAGTGGTTGGGAAGGGAGTGAGACAGAGTTGTAACCTCTCCCCGATGCTATTCAGTCTGTATATTGAGCAAGCAGTAAAGGAAACAAAAGAAAAGTTCGGAGTAGGTATTAAAATCCATGGAGAAGAAATAAAAACTTTGAGGTTTGCCGATGACATTGTAATTCTGTCAGAGACAGCAAAGGACTTGGAAGAGCAGTTGAACGGAATGGACAGTGTCTTGAAAGGAGGGTATAAGACAGGGCCAGCCAAACGCTGCACAGTGTGCAGACGTGCGGAAGTGCTGTACATGTGCGCACGTGTGCGACAGTGACATCTGTTATTAGACATGTGTCCTAACCGAACGGCGGCGGCGCAAGAGCGCAACTTACCCAGTCTCGTTTACCCCTGGTAACCAAAACCTTAACAGAGAAGTGCTGAGAAATGGCAGGTACTGTGAAAAAGCAAAGGACGGGAGATCTATGTACTCAGTCGTTTAAAAATGACTGGGAACTGCAATTCTTTTTTGTAGCTGTTGGTGAAAACTCATAATGTTTGCTGTGCCGTCGAATAATAGGCGGCCAGCGTAAGTTTTCAATTGAAAGACACTACAATACATATCACAAAGACGAGTGTAGTGTATTCAGCAGTGAAGAATGGCAAGCAAAATTAAATGTCCTTAAGAAAGTGGATGAGACACATCAACTCGATTATCATTTCTCATGACCAGTGATAAACGTGTTTGGATTTATTCCTTATATAATTAAAAATTATAGTTTACGAACTGTGCATTATTGCCTCATTCTGCTCCATGTTACATTATTATCAGGAATGTTGGTCATTGAACCGATTGTTCCAATCTATACTTACATTTAGGTTTTTTTTTTTTTTTTTTTTTTTAATGTGTGAAGGGCTACGCTCAGCTGAAGTCGATAAAACATAACATTCATCTAATTGTCGGTTATTGTGCAGATTTCAGACGGAACTGATGAAAGATATAGCAATTATGGTATTGAAATAACAGGTGATCATCGAGAGGTCTGCGGTTATCATTCTGTTCAGAGGTCAGTGAGACAGAAATTATGTGGGTGTAACTAGAGGCACTGAGAATTAGTTATAGGAAACCTTGCATTAGTTTAATGTTATTTGAAATCATGAATAAGGTTCGTTGGAAGTCGTGGTGCTCTCTTTCTTAAATACTAGATCAAAAACATTACACGTATTTACGTGCCGTCAGTCAAGCTTCCTTAATAAAAACCCACGGTTGTTAACTGTATTACTTGTCTTACTGGGTTAAACTGTTAACATAAAAGTAGACGTCTCAATGAGTAGACTGTGACAGTATTTTAAATGTTTAATACGCGAAATACTCTCCCATGGTTGGCTTGCAAGCTGTGGAAACAGCACTAGAATGTGCCGGTACAGAGTATCCCAGCAAGTGGATAAAGCGACATCTGTGCATAGAAACATGCACTACATGAACGCTGACGGCTGCGGCATGCACGCTGTGACCCGGAAGTTGCACATGTGCAGGAGCACCGCACGCATGCAGAATTTCTGGCCGGCCCTGGTATAAGATGAACATCAACAAAAGCAAAACGAGGATCATGGAATGTAGTTGAATTAAGTCGGGTGATGCTGAGGGAATTAGATTAGGAAATGAGACACTTAAAGTAGTAAAGGAGTTTTGCTATTTGGGGAGCAAAATAACTGATGATGGTCGAAGTAGAGAGGATATAAAATGTAGACTGGCAATGGCAAGGAAAGCTTTTCTGGAGAAGAGAAATTTGTTAACATCGAGTATTGATTTAAGTGTCAGGATGTCGTTTCTGAAAGTATTTGTATGGAGCGTAGCCATGTATGGAAGTGAAACATGGACGATAATTAGTTTAGACAAGAAGAGAATAGAAGCTTTCGAAATGTGGTGCTACAGAAGAATGCTGAAGATTAGATGGGTAGATCACATAACTAATGAGGAGGTACTGAATAGAATTGGGGAGAAGAGGAGTTTGTGGCACAACTTGACTAGAAGAAGGGATCGGTTGGTAGGACATGTTCTGAGGCATCAAGGGATCACCAATTTAGTACTGGAGGGCAGCGTGGAGGGTAAAAATCATAGAGGGAGACCAAGAGATGAATACACTAAGCAGATTAAGAAGGATGTAGGCTGCAGTAGGTACTGGGAATGAAGAAGCTTGCACAGGATAGAGTAGCATGGAGAGCTGCATCAAAACAATCTCAGGACTGAAGACCACAACAACAACAGCTATATTTTTATGCAGCAATGTATTTCCTAAAATCCACCTAATGTAAACTGCAAACTTTTCAAAATATGTCCAGTGGTTTACTTATTTGTGAAGTATCACAATAACTATGGATGACAACAAAAATAAACCAGTTCACTGTCAAGCTGTGATGTCGGAGTGTAAGATGTGGAAAAACCACTTTTTTTTTTTGCCAAATAGTTTCGTGAAAATCGATTGAGAAAGACTGCATATTGGAGAACATGCACGAATCTCAGAACTGTGGTTTTTCATTTCTTATGCAAAAAGTAAAGTTTTAATGAGAAACTAACTACAAAAGATGGGTATAGCTCTAAATCATCTTGCAGTTTGAGTCATCAAATTAATGAAAACACTAGTGCACCACTTGAACATCTCTGCCATGTGTCGCTTCACTGTGCCGCTGGTGGCTACAGACAGATGTGGCGTGGGCCATGAAGCAATGCACCTCCGCCACCTCACCTCTTTGTGAACTGCTTCATTTGCTAACTTGGAGGACTGAAGCAGTACAGTGCCCCTAACAGATGTTAGCACGGCATTAAAAGCTGATCTTCCCTTCAAAATAAGCACATTTTTTTGTCTATGTACATTCCCTTTTTTCATATTTCTTTTGCTCTGTGTGTTAACTCAACTGATTACAAATAATGTACAGAAAGTTCTGGTTGAAAATTACAAATTATTTAGGAATAAAGGAGATGACTGACCGAAAGGCAGAAGCACTGCATCGACGATAGGCGCACGCCCCCCCCCCCCCCCCCCCCCCCCCCCCCACACACACACACACACACATTCACAATTCACATGCACATGCCTGTCTCCCTACATTTTGCTCAGTTGACTGCCACCTCTTTTATGGCCCATGGAGAGTGTACTGCGGTAAGGTCAGGGTGTAGGATGGAATGGCCTAGGGTGAGGGATGGAGAGAGGTGGGAGGCAGGGAGGGGTTGGGGGGAAGCATCTAGAAAGCTTGTGGGAGAGTGGGAAGCTGTCTGTGGCTAAGAGTGCAGGTGGAGGGGGCAGGTGGCAGATAGCTGGGCACACGATTTCATAGACTAGGGTGTGAGATAACAGCATGCAGTTGGCTGATGTGCGGAGACAAATTGGGTGGAGGGTACTGGGACCTGGGACATGGAATGGTGTTTGTGTACACACACACACTCACTCTCTCTCTCTCTCTCTCTCTCTCTCTCTCTCTCTCTCACACACACACACACACACACACACACACACACACACACACGCACACACACCTTAGATTTACACCAGGGAAGTATTTATGGGTGTGAAGGTTGTACAAGTTCTTCATGTGCCATCTAGAGGAAACATCCCTAGCTTCCCAAAACCCCAAACCACTGGTCTTGTTCAGATTTACTGATGACATCATTATAATCTGAACTCAAGGCCGGTATACCTTGTTCTCATTCCTCCACAACCTCAACACCTTCTTTCCCATCCACTTCACCTGCTCGTCCTCCACCCTTCCTGCCACCTTCCTCCTTCCTAGATGTTGATCTCCTCCTCTGAGATGCCTCCATGTACACTTCTGTCCACATCAAACCCACCAATCACCAATAGTACCTGCATTTTGACAGCTGCCACACTTTAAAAAAAAAAAAAAAAACCACACAACTCAAATACAGCGTTGCTATCAGTGGTAAACACAATGGCAGTAATGAGAACTCCCTGCCCATGTGCCGAAGGCCTCACAAAGGCCTTTGCAGACAAGCAATACCCTCCATACCTAATTCCCAAACAGATCTCCTCTGCCATATTCTCATACACAATATTATGAGAAGGAAAATTGCTATTCGCCATATAGTGGAGATGCTGACTCGCAGATAGGCACAACAAAAAGACTCTCACAATTATCTCACACACACTTGATCCTCACATCCATCATGAGAACTAACCACAAAGAAGCCACCCCCACCCCCTTCCCCGCTCCCCCTTGTCACCCAATACCACCTCGGACAGGAATGACTGAACCACATCCTTCATCAAGGTTACGATTATCTATCATCATGCCCTGAAATGAGGGAAATGCTACCCAATATACTTCCAAAGCCTCTCAAAGTGGTGTTGCTTCCCATCCCCCTCCCCCCAACCTCCATAACATTCTAGTCCATCCCTATGCCACCCCATCTCCAAATCCCTTGCTACACGGATCATATCCCTGGGGAAGACTCAGGTGCGAGACCTGCCCAAGCCACCCATCCACCCACCCAGCACCACCTACTCCAGTCATGCCACAGGCTTGTCCTACCCCATCAGAGGCCAGGCTACCTATGAAAGGAGCCATGTTATGTATCAGCTCTGCTACAATCACTGCACATAGTTTTAAACTGGTATGACAACCAACCAGCCGTCAACCAGAATGAAAGGCCACCACAAAACTGTTGCCAAAATGTGGAACATCCAGTCATACAACATGCAGCTGAGCACAACATGCTTGATTTCAATGGCTAACTCACAATCCGTGCCATCTGGATCCACCCCATAAACAACAGCTTTTCTGAGCTGCACAGGTAGGAGCTATCCTTACAACACACAGTTCGCTCCCATAACCTTCCTGGCCTAAATTTAAGGTAACTCACCCATCCCCCCTCCCCCTCCCCCAATAGTGTGTGTGTGTGTGTGTGTGTACACACACACACACACACACACACACACACACACACACACACACCATCTCCCCACACCAGCAAGCTGTGTACTTATGCCCTAGTCGAAATCGTGTGCCCAGCTGTCTGCCACCTGCCCCCTCCATCTGCAACCTTAGCTAGCCCATAGACGGCTCCCCACTCTCCCACAAGCTGCTAGACACTCCCCCCCCCCCCCCCCCCCCAACCCTTCCCTGCCTCCTGCCTCTCTCCATCACTCATCCCACTCCACACACTGCCTCACCCCAGTACATTAAATGTGGGCCAGGAAAGAGGTGGCAGTCGATTGAGCACAATGTCGTGAGACAGGCATTTGTGTGTGTGTGTGTGTGTGTGTGTGTGTGTGTGTGTGTGTGTGTCCATGTTTTTCCCACAAGCTTGAAAAAGGAAGTGCATTCTGAAACCTAGCCAATGTCTGTACCTTGTTCTTGTAGCCATCTGTGCCAATTGGTTGTGGTTGCAACAGTTTATTCCACTGACAACACTTTATGGTGTGCATCCTCTAGCCCGCCATGCCTCTTAATTCTTTTTGTGGGATTCTTCCTTCCGAGATGTTTTTTATGAAGGTGTTAAGTCAGATCATGAGTCCAGTTTATCTTTAATTTCATTTTGTATTTATTCATTGGTTGAGTGATTGAGAAGGGAATGAGACAGGTTTGCAACCTGTCCCCAATGTTATTCAACCTGTACACTGAGTAAGCATTAAAGGAAACAAAAGAAAAATTTGGAGTAGGATTTGAAGTCCAGGGAGAAGAAATAAAAACTATGATGTTTACTGATGCGATCATAATTCTGTTAGAGATAGCAAAGAACTTGGAAGAGGCAGGGTCTTGAAAGGAGTATATACGATGAACATCTACGAAAGCAAAAAAAGGATAATGGAATGTAGTTGAATTAAATCATGTGATGCTGAGGAAATTAGATTAGAAAATGCTATTTGGGCATAAAATTACCAATGATGGTCAAAGTAGAGAGGATATAAAATGGTGATAGCAAGAAAAGCGTTTCCGAAGAAGAGAAATCTGTTAACATCAAGTATAGATTTAAGTGTCAGGAAGTTTTTTCTGGAAATATTTATATGTAGTGTAGCCATTTACAGCAGTGAAACATGGACAATAAACAGTTAGATGAGAAGAGAATAGAAGCTTTTGAAATGTGGTGCTATAGAAGAAGGCTGAAGGTTAATGAGGAAGCACTGAATAGAACTGAAAAGCAAAGAAATTTTTGGCAAAACCTGACTAGAAAAAGGGAACGGTTGTTAGGACATATTCTGAGAAATCAAGGTATCATTAACTTTGTACTTGAGGGAAGTGTTGGGGGTAAAAATCGTAGAGGGAGACCAAGAAATTAATGCGGCAAACAAATTCAGTTATTCATACAGGAAGAGACTTGCACGTGATAGAGTAGCATGGAGAGCTGCATCAAACCAATCTTTGGACTGAAGACCACAACAATAATCTTTGTTGATTAGATTTTCTTTCAGTTCAGGATGTTTTTCTGGCTCTTCTGCATATACGTTTTCTTTCTTTCCTTGTTTCCTCACAGTCCACGCACCCTTCCAACCATAGATTAAAATGTTTGAAACAGATGTATTGATGAATCTGTTTTTTGTTAAATTGGCTATCTGGTAGTGAATTACTCTTATTACTCTTAGTGAATTACTCTTATTACTGAATGTTTGTTTCGCTATTCCAATTTTTTGTGCAGTATCTGTTATACTTCTGTTTTCAACAATACAGGGGAAAGAGAGAGGTAAAATAATAGCAGAAAGGCACAACAAAAAGACACTTGCACTTCAGCTTTTGGCCACAGCTTTCATCAGAAAAGGAAACACACACACACACACACACACACACACACACACACACACACACACACATCAATTTCCACAAGCAAGCACACCTCACGCACACATGACCGGCATCTCTAGCAACTTGAACTGCCATATTGTACTCTGGTTTTTGTAAAGTTTGAGAATCAGTATCTTATCTCTCCAGTCTATTCTACTTTTATTCAGTTTTCCAAACAGTGTCTTCCAGCCCATTCTATCGAAAGCTCCTGGGTCAATGAAAATGGCATAACTTTTCTTGATCATTTCAATTCCTCTTTCTAAGATCACTTGTAGTGCCACTTTTGTTCCCCTGGTTCCTTTTTTTCTTTTTTAAATTCAAATTTCTTTACTTGTAAATTTTGGTTGATTTTGGTTTTTAGTATTTTTTTAACAATGTTGAATAGAATCTTTGAAGCTCAGCTTAATAATGCCTAGGTTCTCTAATTTGAACAGTCATTGATCTTTTCTTTCTTAAGTATGGCACTTGTTTCACTTTTTATTAATTCCATTGGTAGTTGTCCTTCCTCATATCAGACACACACAAATTTGTACAGTTTTTTTTGCCTTATCTCCTGTATCTATATTACCAAAAGGGTAATCCAGTTCTTGGTGCACATCCCATTTGGGCAGGTTGCCTATTTAACAGCTTCCAGAGGCAACAGAAATTTGATTTACATATTTCATATACTTATTGACTAAATTTAAATGTTTAAAATGCTGTCATAATCTTCTTATCAAGACATATAATCTTAGGTTAAGGTTAACACAGTAAGACAAGTATTTTGAGGCAGCCTAATGCATAGCACACAAATTACCCAGACTTTTTTTTGTCCAATAATTGAGAATGAGAGCACTTAGTGACTTTTGAGAAAGAACCTAATTTCAAACATTTATGAAACTTTTTCTCGTTGTCACCCTCCACACCCCGCATTGATTTGTCTCATCGATTCCTATTCTTTTATGTGGCATATATTTGTTTTTTCATGTTTGATAGTTCTGTATTGGTCAGAATCTATGTTTGTCAACCTATGTCATTCTTTTACGAAATACAGTATTTCTTGTGTCATCCGTGGTTCCCTTGATTTCTTCCCTAGTACATTCTGTGCTCCTTCATAGATATATCTTGCCTGTTGTCACTAAATTTCTCAGCTTTGTCTTCATTCTGTAGTATTTGTATACACAACTTAGTCCCAGTTGTACTTTGTTACTTTTTTAATCTAATATTCCACTCAGCTTTAACTGTTATGTGATCACTATCAGTCTCAAAACAATGGTGTGAATGAATAGAATTTATTGGATTTTTAATATCACCTTCAGTGCCTTCCAGAAGACGCCAGAGCTAGTTTTTGTTTTCTTTTTTATATTTTGTTTGTATCATGGTGTTAGTAATGTACATTAACGCTACCTGCAGTGCACAGATGGGTAGTTTGAACATCGTAGAGCAGCCAGTTGACAGTCTCACTTCGTTATCTCCTTGTGTGCAGTGCACATGAGTTCAGTGAGTTAGTGTTCATATAGCAGCCTGTGCTTTTCATTTTGTGACATTGGTTATTAGTATCACCTTCAGTGACATTTGTAAAACAAGAGAGCTAGTTTTTGGTTCCTTGTTTGTATTTTGTGTATCTTGTACTTTTTGTAGAGTAGATTTATGCTACCTGTTATGCTATAGTTAGGTAGTTTGAATATTGTAGAATTGCCAGTGTATGGACAACAAGGTTCATTTTAATTTTTTTGTACCTGTAGTTTTCATGACAATTTTAATAGTAGGACAGATATTGTGTGTGTGTGTGTGTGTGTGTGTGTGTGTGTGTGTGTTTTGTGTCCACGTGCACATGTGCATGGCACGCGCTTAGATGCATGAGGTGGTGGTCGCTATTTGCAAACTACTGAAAGTGCTGCTGGATACAGTCAGTCATCTGCAGGCTGGTGCCTTGGCCTGTAGTGGTGCCAGAGAAACTGGTGTGTCACATGGGACACATCAAGTGGCAGTTGCGATGCCCAAGGGCCCCGCTGCTGAGGCACCTTCCATTGCACCTGATGTGAGGAAAACCACGCTCACTGCAGAGTGACTGGCAGATTGTAATGTGTTTCTGTCTCTTGAGGTAGAGTGTCAATGTAAAGACTGGCCACCTGGAGTCATCTATTCACCCTGTAAGTGGACTAGTGGCCACTCCTTCAGGGTCCTGGCAGGTACATGGGGGGAAGGGTTTGCTTCTTTAATGGGAGCTCCATTGTTAGGTGTGTCATGGAGCCCCTTAGGAAAATTGCATCAAGGTTTGGAAAGAAATCCAATGTGTGCTTCGTATTCCTGCTTGGGGTCTCATCTGAGATACAGAGGAGGGCATGTTTATGGCTATCGAGTCATCTTCAAGTTGTAGCTCAAGTTGGCATCAGTGATGCCTGGTGCTTGGGTACTGAGACTGTCTTCAGTTTATACAGGCGGTTAGTGGAAGGGATGAAGACTGCTGTCATCGCTTGCGGAGTGCAAGCAGAGCTTACAGTTTGCAGTAGTGTACCCGAAATTGATCAAGACCCTTTGGTTTGGAGTTGAGTGGAGGGCCTCAACTAGAGACTCCATTGATTTTTTTATGGTCTTGGCTGCTGATTTCTGGAGCTGTGTTATTAGGCAGAGAATTATAGGACTCCCCTTCATAGGTCATTGATCAGGGGTGCCCTACACAGAGGAAGTGATAATTGCAGAACAGAGTACCTGTGGAGTGCACAAAGGGTTTCTTAATGTAAGTGCTACTTCGAGATCCTCTGATGAGCCCTTGGCAGTTGTTACCATAAGAATGAAATCAGATCATATACAGAGTAAAGATTTTTTTAAATGTCAAAATTTTAACAGTAAATTGCTGAAGCATTTATAAAAAAGTTCCTGACTTTACCATCCTCCTGGAAAGCTGTTGTGCTAAAATTAGCCTTGGAACCAAAAGCTGAATTAAATCTAAAGAGGGAAGCTCAGAAATATATAATGAGGCATGAAATGTAATTGAAAAGACAGGTTGGATGCTTTAGGAGGGTGAGTATTCAGTGCAACTGACAAATATATTGTCTCTGTAGAGGTCAAAATTGAATCAGACTGCGAAATTAACTGAATGCCAGTAGCTAGGCTAGCTGAACTCAAATTAATCATTGAATGTTTTTACCGGTCACCTGATTCTGCCTTAACTGTTGTATAATCGCTCAAAGAAAGTCTGTGCTCAGTAGCATGGAAGTGCCCCAATCAAACAATGTTAGTTGGAGGCAATTGTAACCTGCTGAGTATGGACTGGGACGTCTATCGATTCACTGCATGTGGTGTAGAAAGTCTTGTGAAGTAGTTCTGACACATTTTCTGACCACTGTCTTGAACAACTAGTTTGGCAACCCATGCCCAATGGAAACTGTTTATTCCTAGTTTCTACAAATGGGCCTGACTTTAGCAACAGTGTCAGTATAGAGACAGGAATAATGGTCTTGATGTCATATTAGCTACAACGACCACTAAACTTAATAAATAAATCTATCAAGAAGTCTGCCGGAAAGAGCAGATAAGCGCTGCTAGCATTCTACTCAAGGAAGGAACATCATTTAGTTCCAATAAGATGGACATAGCGGAATTATGGGAAAGTTTCAACTGATTATAAATCACACACTGGAGAAGTATGTGCCAAGCATGTGGACTAGGGATGAAAGAGACCCACCATGGTTTAATAACAAAATTCATAAAATGCTAACAAAGTGAAAGTGTTGCACTCTTGTTTCAAAAAACAATGTGGAAATATCGACAGGTGAAAGTTAGTAGAAATTTGTGTGTGTATAAAAAGATCAAGATCCAAAACATACAAGAATTTCCACTGTCACACTTTAGTGAAATTTCTTGCCGAGAACCCGAAAATTCTGCTCCTGCAGAAAATGAAAAAGTGAGTTGAAGGCTTTCTGTCCAGTCACTTGTTGAACAGTCTGGTGTGGCAACAGAAGACAGTAAAAGGAAAGCTGCAGTTTTAAATTTGGTGGTTAAGAAATCGTTGACACAGGAGGATCTTAGAGAGATGCTGTCGTTCGACAGTTGCACAGGCTCCCATTAGGACAACACAAGAATAGGCATATCTGTTGTTGAGAACCAACTGAAAGAGTTGAAAACATATAAATTAGCAGATCTGGATGGAATCCCTTTTGGCTTTACAGAGAGTATTCTACAGCATTGGCCCACTACTTTGTGAACACATATTGTGAAACTCTCTCCCAGTTCAAAGTCCCGAGCAACTGGAAAAAAATTGTAGCTGACTCACGTGTACAAAAAGGTAAAAGAACAGACCCACAGAGTTACAGACCAGTATCGGTAACGTTGGTTTCTTGCAGAATTTTTGAACACATTCTGAGTTTGAATGCAATAAATTTCCTTGAGGGGGAGAGGGGGGGCAGGGGGGGGGGGGGGACTTCTGTCCATAAATCAGCACATATTTAGAAAGGATAGCTCATGCAAAACTTAGCTTGCCCTTTTCTCACGTGAGATTCATAGGTATTTGAGTGGCTCACAGACTTCTCAAGTAATAGAATCGATTATGTTGTCGTGGACAGGAAGTATTCATCAGAGACAAAGGTGTCATCGGAAGTGCTCCAGGGAAGTGTGACAGGACCACTCTTGTTCTCTGTACACTAAATAATCTTATTGATGACACTGTCATTTATGGGAAAGTGTTGTTGTTGAGTAACTGTAGGTGATTTAGACAGAATTATTATTTGGTTTGATGAATGGCAGCTTGCTCTAAATGTAGAAAAATGTAAGTTAAAAAAAATGCAGATGAATAGGAAAAAACAATCCTGTAATGTTCAAATACAGCATTAGTTGCATGCTGGCTGACGCAGTCTTGTTGATCAAATATCTAGATATAACACTGTAAAGTAATATGTGATGGAATGAGCATGTAAGGATGGTAGAAGGAAGATGAATGCTCAACTTCAGTTTATTAGGAAGCATCTAGGAAATGTAGCTCATTTATAGACTAGACTGCATGTAGAACACTAATGAGCCCTATTCTTGAGTACTTTGTGATCCCCTTCAGTTCAGATTACAGAAAGACATTGGAGCAATTCATAGCGTGCTACAAGATTGTTGCTAGATTTGTTACTGGGAAGCTCAATCAACTTGCGAGTATTGCATGAGGGAAGTTAATTTTCTTATTGTGGAACACTATTGATAATATTTAGAGAACTGGAATCTGTGGCTGACTGCAGAATGATGCTACTGCTGCAAATGTACATTTCGCATAAAGACCTTGAAGATACGACAACAGAAACTAGGACTCATACAGAGGCATATCAACAGATGTTTTCCTCACTCCATATGTTAGTGGAACAGGAAAGGTAATGACTAGTAGTGGTATAAGGAACCCTCTGCCATGCTGGTGGAGAATGTGTTTGTATGAAGATGTATCTTTGTTTTATTAGAATATATTCTATTTGGTGCCTAGCACTGTCTCCTCCTGTTTTCCATTTATACCTGCTTCGATTAGGAACTATGAACCATGTTTTCTTTGGAGAATTTCATGGTGTTCACAGTATTATTATAACCTTTTGTGTCTACTGCTCATATTTTCCAGTCCAAATTTGGCAATCTGTTTTGAATTGTGGTGGATGCCCATGCAGGCATCAATGTCTTCCATTATCATAACATTGTCATTTTTATTTGTAATTCCCAGCAATTGTTCTATTTGATTATAAATACTGTATCATCTTCATCTTTACAGTTTACAGTTTGTTGTTAGGAAATAAACTTGTATTATGCGTAGATCTTCTGGAAAAGCCTTTAGCTTTATCATCAGTAGTCAGTTGTTAACACGATAGGTATTAATGATATTGTCTTGCTACACCCCTGATTCTGATTTTTCTTTACCAGCAAAAATACCTCTCTAATCATCTGATAAGAAGTCTCCCATTCATTCCCATTCAATTTTTTTTACATGTAGCTCATGTAGTTCAGCGTGTTTCTTTATTTCTTTTAATTCTTGTAGCTTTCCAGCTTTAAGTTATAATCTTAAATTTTGTATTACTTTGATTTTGGAAATATTTTGCTGAATGACAACTTGAGAAGCCTTGCGGTGGTTCCTTCCGTTGCCATATCCGGGACACAGATTTTCATTATCGGTGGTTTGGTTTATTTCCTACTTCATCCATATTGGCTGCAGAGCTTTAGATGTCCTTAAGGAATTTAAATGCTGTGGCTTCTCCTTTCCTTCCACATATTCACGCTGTTGACCTTAAGTGAGATTCATCTGCCTTTTGGGTTAATTTCTCAACTCCAGGACAAGAGATAGCCCTAACTTCCTCATGGTGTTGATGAGGAAGGAAACTGTGTATACCAGCAGGTCCTCACTTCCATTGGCCACCTATGACGTTCACCCCATCACCAAGATGAGATGTCTGTTGGGAGTATCACTTCATTGTAATATGACCTAGTGGCAATTCTTATTTCCTCTGTTTGCTGAGGACAAGGAAAACTGGTGCTAATAATAAAGGAAAATTACCACCAACAGAAAAAAGCCAAAACTTTTTATGGCGAAAGCATGTATGTACGTTTCCAAAAATAAAAAACAATCTAAAGTTAAAAACTTGTCCGTGGTGTCATATCTAGGTAAATGCATATAACACTAATTTAGTTAGTTAAACAAGGGGCTAATCTTTAATCTGATGACAAACTTACTATCATCTTATAAATAATTCTTACAAAATCATTTTTTTAACTGTGGAAACCAGCTAGTCTAGCTGACTCGAGGTCACTTTGGAAGTGTAGTCTCCAAAGTGTTGACTGAGAATATAGCTAATGTTTATCAGAATTGTGTCTCTCATTAATTATGTGTGTGCCCAACCCTTCTTTGGTTAGAATATCATGGTTGGACAAGAAGAAAGAAAAAGCACAATTATGTGAGACTACAGGTAAGCAAATTTAGGGACTGATCAGATGACAATCACTATCAAGGAACTTTGAGAAAACTAATGAACGTGAAACACATTTACTGGTTAGTACTTTACGAGCTGAAACATTTAGTTCTGCCAATAGATATTCACAAAGGTAAAAGTAAAAGTGAAGATATTGTCTTAGTTTTCTGAACCACTAGTTCCGTTCTTGGGAAGGAGAGAGGAAAAAGTTGGGTATGTTTAAAAAGGATAGGCAGGTCACACAGACTAAAGGATGAGAGGGACCAACATGTAGTCAGGACAAGGGTAGTGATCTTATATTTTTCTCTATAAGTTTGGTTATCATATAGCGCAGTCTAGTGCAATCTAGTGCATGAATACCATGAGAATGTTAAGTTGGTTTCATCACAATGTGCATTGCAGGAACATGAACTTTTGAAAGCTTGTACCAGCTGCAGTTGAGAAATGAACAATAAATGGCAATTGCTGAATGATATCAGAGCTACAAGGGATGGAATAGCATGAAGAACATGAATTTAAATGAATTATTAATTGCAAACAATTTGTATTGAATTAGTGACAACTAAGTGGAAGAAATTATTCTAATGCTAACCTTAAAATGCCCTTACCAGCCCAAAATAGTTCAGGCATTCACCACAAGGTGGTTCTAAAGCAAAAACTTGTTATCAGTTGCAGTTCCACAGTTAACCATGACACAAAAGTACAGTTACATTTTTAACCAACCAGATATTGTGAACTGCACGTCGTGAGAAACTGAACTCTTATCATAAATGTCACAGAAGACTCCATAGGTAATACCACTAGTAACTGTGCACCTAAAATGAAGTTAACCAGGAATACGTAGCTTGAATTCATAACATAACGCGTTTGAACAGCAATTCGCTGAAAATAATCATAGTAAAATTTTGTTGGTTTCATACCTTCAGTGTGACTAGTGAGCGTAAAATTAGTAGTGTAGCAGCCATTGATAATGTTTGAAAACTGGCTGCACAACTAATTATGAATGTGTGTAAAGTAAACTTGGCTCTTTAATTTTTTAAATCAAGATTACATTAATGGAATAAGTTATATTCATTGTCAGTAAGTGTTCACTGTCTCATGTTTGTTGCTATGGCTAAGTGGTATCCATTCTGGCTTTGGATTCTGGCACAGTCATGGTGTTGCAGAAGGACATTTTATTGTTATATTTTGTAACTGTCAGGGATTACTTTGAAAATTCATCTATAGTTCTTTGTCAGAGTGGATCTGAAGATATGGGTGTAATCATTGTAGTTACAATGGTATGTTAGATGAGTCTAGGCGAGAACTGGGCAGATTAAGGGGGGAGAAGGGTAAACAGGGGTGGGAAGTTGCAACTGGCATAAGGAACAGGCCAAGAAATTCTTCTGACAGCTTTGTTATTAATGTACAAAATAGGTTTGACCTGTTGCCTCAGTCAGAAACAGAAGTAGATGTAGACAGGGCTCAACAAGCTTTCAGCAGCAAATTGAATAAGAATGTAGGGAAGTCTGCAAAGAGAAAGAAAGTCTTGTTGCTAGGTAGTTCGCATGCTAGGGGTGTGGGCCAACTTCTGCGGGATGAATTAGGGTCAGAATACCAGGTCACAAGTTTTTTCAAACCTAGTGCTGGACTGGGGCAGGTTACAGAGGATTTAGGTTCACTCTGTAGAGGCTTTACTAAGGAAGATACCGTGGTTATTGTGGGTGGGCCGGGCAACAGTATTGACAGAGATCCGGGGTACAGCACAGAGTGTGACCTGGCAAAGATTGCATCAACATCGAGTCATACCAGTGTTGGGTTTGTGTCGGTTCTGGAGCGCCACAACCGACCTCATTTGAGCTCTTCTGTCAGGAGAGTTAATTTGGAGTTGGAACGGCTACTTGGATCTGGTGCAGGGTCACACATTGGTGTGGTTCCTGTTGATTCACTCTGTAGGTGGGACTGTACTAGACATGGCCTACACCTCAACAAGAGAGGGAAGGGTAAACTGGCTGGGCTGATAGCAGGAAATTTGAAGGGGGGAGGAACTACATCTCATGGTGGAAACTCTTTTTTGGTGTAAGATCAGTGTCCAGTGGGAAACTCAGCCAGGCAAGTACTAAAGATGTTAAAAAAGTTCAAGATACTCACAAAAGTAAAGTGAAAAATAATGTTAGGATATTTCATCAAAATATTGGGGGATTGAAGAATAAAATTGATGAGCTTCTGCTTTGTTTAGAAGATATAGAAACTGAGAATGTAATAGATGTACTGTGCCTGTCTGAGCATCACATTGTCACTGATATGCAAAAGGTTAGCATCAATGGGTACAAATTAGCTGCACATGTAAGTAGAGACAATATGATGAGAGGAGGAGTTGCCATATATGTCAAAAGCTTCCACAGTGTAAAAAATTTAGAAACTAAAAAATTTTGTGTAGAGCAACATATGGAAGCATGTGCCACTGAACTAAAACTAAATGATAGCACTTTCATAATTGTAACAGTGTATAGGTCCCCCTCAGGGAATTTCCAGCTATTTCTAGAAAACTTGGATGCTTTGTTGTGCTATCTGTCAAACTTTTTTATAGACCAAGATAAGTTTAAGGACATAAATGCTTATCCTGTTGAGAATGGTCTTTCAGATCATGGTGCACAGCTAGTTACAGTACATGACATAGCTCCATGCAGTATATCAAATCAGACTTTCAAAGCAGTGCATTCAATTAACAATATAAATATTGCAAACTTTAGGGAAAGCCTATAGCAGCTAGACTGGGATGAAGTGTATAAGGAACCTGATGCAAACTTGAAATATAACTTATTTCACGATACATTTTTAAGGGTATTTGAAAATTGTTTTCCCAAGAAAATAGTTAAACATAATTCCAAGAAAACATATAGAAAACCTTGGTTAACTAAAGGAATAAGAATATCTTTCAACCGTAAAAGAGAACTGTATCTAACAGCAAGAGGGAGTACTGACCCCGGAATTGTTCAGTATTATAAAAACTGTTGTGCGGTACTAAGAAAAGTTATTAAAAAGTCCAGAAGCATGTGTATCATGTCTAAGATCAGTAACTCTGATAATAAAATTAAAGCAATTTGGAATATTATTGAAAGGGAAACAGGGCAACCAAGAGCACAGGAAGACTTTAGTGCCATAAAACTGAATGACAAGTGTACTAACAAACAATCAGAAATTGAAAATATTTTCAATAATCATTTTTTAAATGTTGTGGAGAAAATAGGATCTAGATCTTCACTAGAAGAGGCAGGGCTATTAATAGAAGAGGCCATACCTGTGCAGTTTGAAACAACTGTATTTCCACCAACCTCTCCCTCTGAAATCAGTAAAATAATAAACTCACTGAAAAGTAAAAGCTCTTACGGAATTGATGGTATTTCCAGCAAGGTACTTAAAGCTTGTTCCCCGCAGATAAGTAGGATTCTCAGCCACGTATTTAATAGCTCTTTGGAGCAGGGTGTTTTCCCCAATAGACTGAAATATGCCATTGTAAAACCATTGCATAAAAAGGGGGATACGTCGGATGTCAACAACTACCGCCCAATCTCTCTTCTGACAGCTCTATCAAAAAATTTTGAGAAAGTAATGTATTCAAGAGTAGCCTCCCATATTTGTAAAAATAAAGTAATAACAAAATGTCAGTTTGGTTTTCAGAAAAGCTTTTCAACAGAAAATGCTATATACGCTTTCACTGATCAAATATTAAATGCTCTGAATAACCGGACATCACCCATTGGTATTTTTTGTGATCTCTCAAAGGCCTTTGATTGTGTAAATCATGGAATTCTTTTAGATAAGCTAAATCATTATGGTTTGAGTGGGGCAGTGCACAAATGGTTTAATTCATACTTAACTGGAAGAATGCAGAAAGTTGAAATAAGTGGTTCATGTAATGTTAAAACAAAACAACAGCTGATTCCTCAAACTGGGGGGCTATCAAGTACGGGGTCCCACAGGATTCGGTCTTAGTTCCTTTACTGTTCTTGATATACATTAATGACTTACCATTCCACATTGATGAAGATGCAAAGTTAGTTCTTTTTGCTGATGGTACAAGTATAGTAATAACATCCAAAAATCAAGAACTAAGTGATGTAATTGTAAACGATGTTTTTCACAAAATTATTAAGTGGTTCTCAGCAAACAGACTCTCTTTAAATTTTGATAAAACACAGTATATACAGTTCCATACAGTAAATGGCACAACTTCAGTAATAAATATAGACTTTGAACAGAAGTCTGTAGCTAAGGTAGAATTTTCAAAATTTTTAGGCGTGTCCATTGATGAGAGGTTAAACTGGAAGCAACACATTGATGGTCTGCTGAAATGTCTGAGTTCAGCTACGTATGCTATTAGGGTTATTGCAAATTTTGGTGATAAGAATCTCAGTAAATTAGCTTACTATGCCTATTTTCATTCACTGCTTTTGTATGGCATCATATTCTGGGGCAATTCATTGTTGAGTAGAAAAGTATTCATTGCTCAAAAACGTGTAATCAGAATAATTGCTGGAGCCCACCCACAGTCATCCTGCAGACATCTATATAAGGATCTAGGGATCCTCACAGTAACCTCACATTATATATATTCACTTATGAAATTTGTTGTTGATAATCCAACCCAGTTCAAAAGTAATAGCAGTGTGCATAGCTATAACACCAGGAGAAAGGATGATCTTCACTATGCAGGGTTAAATCGGACTTTGGCACAGAAAGGGGTAAATTATGCTGTCACCAAAGTCTTTGGTCACCTACCAAACAGCATCAAAATCCTGACAGATAGCCAACTAACATTTAAAAACAAATTAAAAGAATTTCTAGATGACAACTCCTTCTACTCATTGGCTGAATTTTTAGATATAAATTAAGGGGGGGTGGGGGGGTGGGGAACCTTAAACATTGGTGTCATGCAATATTTTGTGTAATGTAATATCTTGTACAGACATCTCTTATTAACCTGACACGTTCCACATCATTACGAAGTGTCGTATTCATGATCTATGGAACAAGTATTAATCTAATCTAATGCAACAAGACAAACACATGAGAAAGAAAAGGAAGTGAACTGAAGCCAGAAATTCTCAGTAATGAATCAGGAGCTTCAGATATTATCAACTGTAGTTTCTCAGTCACTATGGGTAGGTCAAGTTCTGTAAATCCCATCAAGAATGAGAACAACCAGAGAAGTGGAGTGAATCAAGTAAAACATCAATTAAAGAGAAGCAGCTTGTAGAATATTAATCTCTATAGGTGTATTAACTTTTAACCATCACAATTACAGCTTAAGAAAAAGAAGGGCATACGGCAGTATAGGATACATGCTAACCTTGGTGTTCCGAGAATTGTAGGAACACACACGAGAATACTAATGCTACAACTGATTTTAGAAAATAAGTTTAAGAAAGGCAAACTTATGTTTATAGACTTTGTAGATGTGTAGATTAGGTGGATAGATCAAATAACTAATGCAGAGGTGCTGAATCAGATGGGAGAAAATAAATATATGACATAACTAGAAGAAGAAACTGGTTGATAGGACAAATTCTGAGACATCAAGGAATTGTCAATTTGATAATGGATGTGGAGGATAAAAATTGTAGAGGGAGACCAAGACTTGACTCTAGTACAGTTTCAAAAGAATGTAGGATGCAGTAATCATGCAGAAATGAAGAGTCTTGTATGGGATAGACCAGCATGGAGAGCTGCATCGAACCAGTCATTGGACCACAGATCTCAATGGAAACAACAAGCCTCAGTCACCCTGAAGTGCCTCAGTGAAGAGCTTGGGTTGCAAATGACCCTGGGGTGCAGACAGATTTTACCAGCTACTCTTTTAAAAAGCTTTCATCTTGTTCCTGTAGACTACAGATGCACCATCCATAGCTCCACTGAAATGCCTGATCCTGAAAATACTGGATACTATAGACCATATGGGCATCAGATTACCAATGGGCATGCAGGACACACTTTTCACAACCATGAGGTTGATGATACAGCACCCACCAGTCAGCGAAGTCATTGGTGAGGTATGGCATGCCACTATCAAGTCACTCAGAAGAAACTATATTATCCTTAGTCGCCTTTATATAGGGTAGTGTCATTTAACAAATGGATTTCTACTGCATTACAAAGAACCTCCAGTATGTGAAACATATAGCATTACTACAACAGTGAATCGTAATTTAGCAGAGTGTAGTTTGTATGCTGAAAAGAGGACACAGAGTGGCTTGGCTGGACATGCACCCTCTATCTCAGATGACAATTGGGTGAGTGTATTTTGAAAAAAATTCAAGAATTGATAATGGCACAATGTGGAGGGCAATAAAAATTTTAGAGAGAGAGAGAGACCAACGCTTGTCTAGAGTAAACAGTTTCAAATGATTGTAGGTTGAATTAAGGGAGGCACAGGTTTAGACTAGTATGGAAAACTGCAGTAAATCAGTCATTGGACTGAAGATCTCAGCAACAACAACTACTACTACTACTACTACTACTGCTACCACATGCCTTAGTCATCCTAACAAGCTGCATTGAAGGGGCATTTGTTGCAAAGGAGCCTGGTTGCAGACATGTTTTGTCTGCTCCAGTTTTAGAAAACTTTCATATGGTCTCTCAAGACCAGGGTTGTTCAGGAGCATGAGCATGAGCATGAGCATGAGCATGAGCATGAGCTCTCTCTCCTCACCTGGGAAGTGAGCACACATGGTAAAATGGAGTAGTCAGATGTCAGTATGTAGCACAGGGCAAGTGCAAACAGTGCATTGTCTTCAGAGGAAGGTTGAGTTGTTAGGCTCATCATAGCATTAAGTGGAAACATACATACTTAAGGTGCAGTGCATAAAGTGGAGAGTAGCTAATGTTAAATCAATTAAAAGTAACATGATGTTTGGGTCATGGACTTTAAAGCAAAGGTCAGACATGCCAAGACAAATTTATAACATGTCAGTATAGGATGCATAGTTACATTTAGAACTTATAGACCTACATTGTGACAGGCAGTTGCACGATAAGTTTCTTAATAAAATGAGGCTCATGTACTTGTATAAAAATGTTCCTCAACATAAATTGCTATCACTTTACAATTTTTCAGCTAAAATTCTGTTGATTTTTGGACCGACATACTTGCGTGACAAACTTTTTAGCACTGAAGAGAATGAAATCTACCCACAGAAACTCACTGACAGTCTTGAGCTTAAATGATTATCATCAAACTAGCAGTACTCAGAAAGTAGTACCAGACATTGATGCTTTACTGAAAAGGAACTTAAGAAATATCCTTTGACATACAATGTTTTTATATTTAACATGTGAATAAAGTAGCCAAGAAATACAAGTTGATGTCAATTTAAACTTCATCTGAAAATGACATTCATCATAAGGCTGTATAAGTCATAAAAAGTATGTTATGTATTAACTGCCCCATGTTGTTCGCTTCATCAACTAAAAGAATGCAAGTTTCATTTCAGTGTCAGTTTCTTGTTAGTGCAACAATCTTAGAAAAAAAAATAGCCACATTGAAGCAGTACATCTCCATAGAACTAACATTAGTGGCTGTAGAATAAAAATGCACCATCTGTGACATTATTTATTTCAGTGATCAGAATGCCACATCTTCTTGAAAAGCAGTTTTGTATACCCGTATGTTATTACTGAACTCTTATCTTTGTATTTTTATTATTTCATGACTATGACCAATTTTTGATAAGTGTGTGTGTGTGTGTGTGTGTGTGTGTGTGTGTGTGTGTGTGTGTGTGTGTGTGTGTGTGTGTGTGCGCGCGCGCGCTTGTGTGTGCGCGTGTGTGTGTTGGTCGTATGCATTTCTTACTATGCTATCTGTACACAGCAGCAAGCAGGTAATTGCCTGTGTTGATATCAGTGTACATTTTCTGTAGGATTCTAACAGGAAAAATGATCTGGAAACCTTATTTGTATCCTACAATTCGATCTCAGTAAATAAATTTCCATCATGATAGATAAAGACAGTAGGATCCTAATTGATAATATTTTCTTTGTTGAAGTGCAAAGCAAGAAAATAAGAATAATTTACAAGACGTGACATGGCATGAAATTATTTCATTTTGATAGTCTCATTTATCATAACTCTTTATGAACATTGTGGTTCAGCAAAATTAAATATACAAAACAATTGTGAGAAAGAATTGGAACATCCAGGATGGAATGTAACAATATTATGAAAAGGATCGTTACTACCCACCGTATAATGGAGATGGAGGAGTCGCAGATAGGCACAACAAAAAGACTGTCAGAAAATGAGCTCCCGCCTAACAAGGCCTTCATTGAAAATAGACAAAACACACACACACACACACACACACACACACACACACACACACACACACACAACCACAGTCTGGCCGCTGAAGCCAGACTCTTCAGCCTCAGCGGCCAGAGACTGTAGTCTAGTGTGTGTGTGTGTGTGTGTGTGTGTGTGTGTGTGTGTGTGTGTGTGTGTGTGTTTTCTCTATTTTCGATGAAATCATTGTTGGCTGAAAGCTCATTTTCTGACAGTCTTTTTGTAGTGTCTTTCTGCGACTCAGCATTTCTGCTATATGGTGAGTAGCAGTGATCCTTTTCATAATATTGAAACACTTGGGATATATACATCAAACTGCAGACTGGCGCAGATGTTCATTTCAGTGGCATGGACCAACTGTCTTACTGATAACGTGCTGTCTGGTGTTAAATAACCTTGTGTTTGGTGCACAAACTTTCTGAAACAGAAACTCTTAAAAATACAGATAATTTTTCTAAATAGAATAAATTTATTGTAAATATACATATATTCTGAATTGTTAGTTTAAATGTAACAATAATACAGTTTTTATTCTTTAAATTAAATTGTAATTTATAATAGAATTTTCTTGAAATAAAAGGTATGTTTATATTATGAGTCTTAATAATATTTCTTTAAACACGTTGTTTTTAGTGAATCTGTCCACATAACACTAATCAGTAAAGTAAGTGAGAAAGATAGTACTGTTCTAAAGACTTAAACATAACACATTAAGATGTAAACATAACACATTAAACATAATACATTAAAAAACTTGTATCAGGTGTTTCAAAACTAAAACTGTGTCAGAGGCATTGAAGCTGAAAGTGGTATCCAATAAATAACACATGAGATTTAGTCTACTTCTTGGTGTGTTACAATATTCAGTTCTGCACATCTAGAGATACTACATCAGTGATACTTGTAACACATGGCGAGGAAATGATAAATATGGTGGAAACAAATCTTCAAAACTTGTACTTTCCTTATTTATGAGAATTTGAACTGGATAAAACACATTTTGGGGAAAAAAAGAAAACAAAATCTAACTTATTTCAGCCATATTTGCACTTCGAATCACTGCAAATCTTGGGGAGACACAAATCAATGAGTTGACATATTTTTCATATTTTCTTTCAGTAATGTAACATGGAAAAATGTTATGAGATAACTCATCTTTCAGAAAGAAAATTGGCGTTGCTCAAAAATGTGCTGAAAGAATAATATGTTGTGCTGAGTCATGATCATCATGTAGACATCTGTTAAGGGGTTAAGCATTTTGGCTACAACCTCAGAGTATATGTATCATGAAGTTTGTTGTAATAATCCACTGCAGTTCAAAAGGAACAATGATATACACAGTTACTGTACCAAAATAAAAAAATGACATTCTGCACTCCAGGTCAAGGTTACCTTTAGCACAAAAAGGGGTGCACAATGCTGTCACCACTTGTAAATATTCAGCGACTAGCCATATTTACACATGAATGTTTAATGTGAGTATAAAATTACTCATTCTGCATTGTAACAGTTAATCTTACAAATGAGTCATTTAAATTTTTTACACTATTATTGAAAGTTTAAATGATAAGTATCTTATGCTAGGTTTTTTGCTTCACTATAGGTTTCTGATTTTTAATGGAAAATTTTAATAAATTTAAAGCTTATTCATTCAATAAGAAAAATCACCACCACAATCACCATAAATCTCCTTGGATTGAGATTTAGTTCATTGTGGACAAACTTCCTTAAGTTTGGAAACACCCTGCTGTGTATTACAGCTGAGCAAGATGGGAATGAACTTGGTGCATTATTGGTTAGAATACACAATAGTATGCACAAATAATGACAGTATGGTATAGATAATTGTTTACAGCCCTGCTCAGTTGTAGTTCTATTTGTGTGAATGTAGGACACACCATGAAAGAAGATAGTACATGCAGCAAAAGTAATTGAAAATGATCCCAAAGTGTAAGATTTGTTATGATTCACAGGTAAAGATAACTACTTTGCACCAAGAAGCCAGTGGTGTCCAACAAATGTCAAAGAAATTGAAGATTTCCATCAGTGGAATTATCCAGACCTTACACTGGCATTGAGGTAAAGGCTCCTATGATGATCGTCCTTATGTTGGAGCACCAAGAAAATTATCAGAATGGCAGGAAAAGTGTTTGGTAGTGACCAGTAAACATAAAAGATTCAAAACTGTCCATGAATTGATGTATGAACTAAACATAACTAGGGATACACCAATGAGTGAGTCAACAGCGAGTCGGTGCCTGACAGAAAACAACCTCCAGGATTATGGAGCAGCAAGAAAACCATTATTGCACCATCTTAACAAGAAGAAAAGGCTTCAGTGGGCTATGACAAAGAAGCATTGGGCAGCAGAGGCTTGGGAAAGAGTCTTATTCACTGATTTGGTAGTGACCAGTAAACATAAAAGATTCAAAACTGTCCATGAATTGATGTATGAACTAAACATAACTAGGGATACACCAATGAGTGAGTCAACAGCGAGTTGGTGCCTGACAGAAAACAACCTCCAGGATTATGGAGCAGCAAGAAAACCATTATTGCACCATCTTAACAAGAAGAAAAGGCTTCAGTGGGCTATGACAAAGAAGCATTGGGCAGCAGAGGCTTGGGAAAGAGTCTTATTCACTGATGATCCAATGCTTGAATCCTCAGTGCGTAATTCCAACTGTGGAACATGGAGGCGATTCTGTGATGGTATGGGGTCTTTTTGAAGGGATAATGTCAGAGATTTGGTGACACTAGATGGGAAAATGAACCAAAAAGATTATCATGCCACTTACATGCCAAGACATCTGGTTTGCACATGATTGGGAAAGGTTTGTGTTACAACAAGACAACGCTCCAAAGCATACATCCTGCTTGTGTCAGAACTATGTCAAGTTTCTAGAGCTTCAGAAAATTTGAAAAATGTGGAATGGCCTCCCCAGTCTCTTGATTGTAACTAAATTGAGCTACTATGAGATGAGTTGGACAGGAGGTTCCGAAAATGGACAATCATGAGTGGGACACACTTGTTGGAGGTCCTCCAGCAAGAATGGAGACTAATTCCAACTGAAACTCTGCAAAATAGCCCCATCACATGCCGAGAATATGCAAGATAGCAATCAAAGCAAAATGTGGGTATTTTGAGGAATATAAAATTTGATAGTTGGATGTACCTGTGTATTGTTCGAGCCTAATAAACATTTAGAAAACAATAAAATGAAATTTTATAATGTATTTCTTTCCATAGTCCATAATCACATGCTGTTTCCAAACTTATGAAGGGTAGTATATACTGAAACACACCATGTTTTGGTATTACGTGAACAGAGCAAGGAGGTGCAAGATATCTATGAATTCTTCTGTAGTGGCCATCGTCGGCTAATTGATGTTGAGGATCAGTGAAGGTAGTACATAAAATGAGAAAATGATTATATACATTTAAAATCACCACCAGCCCGCATAGTGCATTATTGTTAATCAGGATTGATGACTTCATGTAACCTGAGTTTACTTGAATTTAATTATATCACCATGGAACAGTAAGTAGCATGGAGTGAGTCTTATAGTGCAGTAGAGAATACAGTGTGAACATACGTCCTGCGTTGGCCGCTGTGGCCGAGCAGTTCTAGGCACTTCAGTGCGGAACCACGCGGCTGCTACGGTTGCAGGTTTGAATCCTGCCTCTGGTATGGATGTGTGTGATGTCTTTAGGTTAGTTAGGTTTAAGTAGTTCTAAGTCTAGGGGACTGATGACCTCAGATGTTAAGTCCCATGACCTCAGATGTTAAGTCCCATAGTGCTTAGAGCCATTTGAACCATATGTCCTTCCAGATTAGACTATTGGCACTTCAGATCTGGTACTGGACTCTTGTGTGCTAGTCCAGCAAGTTACATATGAAAGCTTCTGTGGGCATTGGAGAGTAGAAGAGAGGTATTGGCAGAATGAAGTTTTGAGTTGTTCCTTTGATTTATGCATTTATAGCTTAGTATGCAAGCATTGCTCACAAAATACAACTGTCCAGATTTAACTTCTAGTCTGGAATACAATTCCAATCTGTCAGGAAGTTGGTTATATGTAGTGTCTTCGGAATGGATAAAATATTTTATTCAATTTTCAAAAGTCAGAAAAAAGGTTAGGTATATCCTAAAAATTAAAGTTGTTTGAAGAAAGTTGGTATGTACAAGGGGAATAGTCTATAAAAACAGGTTTCTCCCCTGTGGAATAAGGTAAAGGCTATGTTGAGAGATTTGAACAATTACAATAGAAACAAGTAATGGCTCAGTTGGAAGGTTGGACTACTACTTGTACACAGATATTGTTATGGTGAGAAAAATGTATATTGCCCTGTTCATGTATGAAAGGTTTAGCATTTATGTCTGTCAGTGAGGAAGCAATTTTGGTCCTGTGGAACAAATGAGTGCAGTCTCTGTATTGGGGCAATGTCTCTTATTACTTAAGGAGTACAGATGCTAGAAACTTAGAACATTAGGTAATATAGTTCATTTTACTGTACTTCTTAGAATAATAGAAAATGTAGTTTATCTGACCATGCTTCTCAGATGTAAAGTAAGCACTTAGCCGCAGGCAGGAACATATTAAAAGTACATTTTTAATGGGACTAAACTATCGAACAACAGACTATGAACTGTTGTTGCTCTTACATCATTACTTATAGCAGAGTTTTATTCCCGATGCCCACTGTGTCCATTGGTGCTCTTCTGTGTTTCGGAGCTCACACAGATATTTCGTGAAATGCAACTTTAAATTTTTTCCAGATATGATGGATGTGATAGCTCGTGAGATTATATGAAATTGAGTGCCAGACCCCCAAGTGTTATCTAAATTTAAACTGCCATTTCTTTTTGTTAAGTTTCACCATCCATCTCAAAGAAAGACTCTAGTCCATAGATCTTGAACACTTTCAGATAAAGAGAGCTTTGCTGCAGAATTACAACACCAATGAAAAGTATTCTGAGGTACTGGATACTCAGATCATCAAACTGAATGGACAATACAGTCATAGTCAAGAACACATGAGAAAGAGATTGAGATTGAGGGAGAGAAGCCAAAAATCATGTATCTGCATTATTGTGGCCCAATATCCAGAAAGCTCAGTAGGCTTCTATGGAAATGTGGCATCCAGTGTATTTTGCTCCGTTTAGCTAAGATAAACAATATTCTCTGTGACATTAAAAATGATCTAGGTTTCTGAAAGCTGGGTGTGTATCGCATTCTGTGTGAATGTGGCATGTTTTACATGAGGCAAACTATCAGAACAGTCAAGGAGAGATGCGAGGAACATCAGCAACATACCTGACTAAAAGAACCAAGAAAATCAGCTGTTGCTGAGCACTGCCTAAAATATAAATATTGACGTGAAATATGTTGAGACCAACATGCTGGGGCAAATGCCAACTTTCTGGGACAGCATAATTAAGGAGTCTATCAAAATTAAGATGTCAGAAAAGCTAGTAAACATGGATGATGGTTTCAATTAAAATAATTTGAGAGGGCTGGCACTAAAGTTATTAAAATCTTGGGAAATGCTGAGAGAATTTGCATTTCACTAAATATCAGTGAAAGTTCTCAAAAAACAAAAGAGCATCAAAGGGCATGTGGGCATCAGGAATCAAACACAGTTCTAAATAATGGCAAGAGACCAATAATAGTTGACATTCTGGTTGGAGTCCACACAGCGAGTTCACATAACAGCAAAATATTATACATAAAATGGAAACAACAACTTGGCAGAACACCTAGAAGCATGCACACACACACACACACACACACACACACACACACACACACGTACGTACAATTCACTCTGTTGAGACTGAAATTGTACTGTCATGTAAGATTGTGTCTATAGATGTCTATGCGCATGTTTTTGAAGTCAGTTGTTAGTAGCTCTGTGTTATTCTCTGTGTAGTGTGTTACAAATATTATGAATTGTACCTGTATTGTCATATCACATCCAAAGAGTTTATGAGCCCCGGTAATGTGACTGACAAAAACAACATTTTTCAATTAGACAAAAACTAAATCTTTTAGCTTAGAAGTGTGAAAATTAACAAGTTTGTTAACATGATGAATATGATGCATGTAACAGCTGCACATGGAGTTCGACTAGAAATGCCACCATATTGTAATTATGTCCATTATGGAGAAGACAAGCTGAAGCACTACTCACCAGAAATGTGTAATGTTCGCTGCTGCAGAAGTGGCATACAAAGCATGGCTGGTGGCAGACAGAAAAGCAAAAACCAACTTTATTTTATCCATCAGTCCCACAGAGCTCAAGCAAGTAAAGAACTGCTCTGCTCCATGTCAGGTGTGGCTTAAACTCGGATTAATCTACGCATCTAAAGGACTTGCTTGCGAAGCACCACTGTTCAAACACCTCATGCATCACAAAATGCAACCTAGTGATGAAGTGACACAGCATCTTACTGAATTCTCTGATGCTGTAGATAAGTTACAAGCGGTAGATGTTGACATAAACAGTGATCTGTTGTCAATAATGCTTCTCTGTAGTCTTCCAGATAGCTACAACTATATTAGATGTACTATTTGACCCAGATGTCAAGACTCTAAAAGTAAAAAAGCTGAACACAAGTCAGGGGTTCAGAAGCAGTGAAAATGTGAGTGCCACATTGCTGAATTGGGTAAATGTTTCATGAACAAGCCAATAAGTGTTGTTGGTTACAGTGACAAATCAGATCAAAACAAAAAGAAAAAAGGGCAAAATCAATGTAGAAAAACAGCTATTGCCACAAGGAGGAACACAAAGAAGATGAGTGCTTTTTCAAGAAGAAATTAAATGAGCAAGCTGCAAACAATGTCAATGAAGCTCATTGCTGTTTTTCAATGAATGAACTTGCTCCAAAGTTTCAGGACCCCAACACTTTTGGCTGCATAGACATTGGTTGCACATAACACATGTGCCATGATCCACAAGTGTTCACACATGTGATAGAAACTCAACAGAATGTAATGCTTGCAGACAACAGTGTTACGCAAGTAACAGCTAAAGTTGATGTAAATGTCGCAACTGAAGTGTGTGGTGCCAACTCTATAATACTGAGAAATACTCTGTATGTGCCAAAACTTGGAACCTGTCTCATTTCAGTGACAAAGGTTGTGGTCAAACAGCCACACAGTGACATGTGAGAAAACTCGTGCAGTTATGCAAGATGATGTCAGATGATGAATGATTCTACAGCTTTGAAGAAGATGGGCTTCAAATTACTACAGGCCAGGAATTCAGTCCCAGCAATAACTTATCATTTGATGAAGACAATAATTTATCAAGTGCCACAAGCAACTAAGGACTTCATTGGCAACTGGGAGCAAGTTGGATGCAACTGTTGCAAATACAGATGATGGTACTCATTATCCATTCAAGGAACCCATTGTAACATGTAAAGTTACTGTCCCTGTCATGACAACGAATGTAAATCTCTTCACTTCTCTCATTATTGTCTTTTCTGTGTATTTCTGTGGCTATCAGACTCATGAATGGTAGCTTTACATAGAGAACACACTTCATTATGAAGTAAACCTGACTATGTGCCTAATACGAATACATATATCATGTACATTTCGAATATTAAAGTAAAACAACGGAAACTGCAGGTTGGAATATTAACAATATTAGGAAAAGGATAGATTGCTACTCACTCTAAAGATGACCCATTGAGTTGCAGACAGGCACAACGAAAAGACTGTTATACGTTAGATGAAAAACTATAGCTGATAGCTATAATGTGTAACAGTCTTTTCGTTGCGCCTGTCAGCAACTCATCGTAAAGATGACCTGCTGAGGTGTAATCTATGCTTTTCCTAATATTGTGAACATTAAAATTACTTAATGAAAGAATGAAAAATGTAGCTTTAAAATAATAACAGTACAAGTCAAATTACTTGGGTTTATTGTTGCTTTAGCATTTAAAACTTTTCCATAAAAATGCCTGTGCTCATCCAGTATTGTTTAACAGTAATATTTGTTTTACTTTCACAATGAAACACACATTGCCACATTGCATTTTCACATTAATTAAACAGGTAATCACCAATCATAGAAGCCTTTTCATTTACTTCCTAGTATCAATACGTTTCTCCACAACAATTTCTAAGTCTCAGTCATGACACTGCATCAACCATAAACCTCTTAATTAATTCCATGCACCTTGTCATGAAATAATCAAGTTACAGAAATACTTTTCTCCTACAAGGCAACAATACATTTTTAATCATCAATTCCACTGCCTACAAGATTCTTTGTACAACTTAGCCTTGATGCTGCTACAAGTGACCTCTCTATGTGGCAGCTCAACATTAATACTCTTCCCCAGAGTTGCGCAACACTAGTGCTGCAGAATTGTTGTCATTATAGGGCAAGACTGTGCTCATCTGGGAAGTTCTGAAGCCAGCAACAAGAAAGGAGTATAATATCAGTACATTATGACATCAAAGATAGCAGTACTCCTTACAAGCATTGGCATATCCATTGGTACTCAACCTGACATATGCTGTGCAGCCAATAAACTAAGGCAGTATGACAACAGTCATACTTTCATTCACTTGCAAGTAGCTGAGTGAATCCGTAGAAACCTCAAAGGAACTGCAGACAAGAAACTGACATAAATCATAGATAAGGAAGGAAAGGAAGGAATCTATAGTTTTGCAGATGCTGATTGGAAGTCATATACAGGCTACAGCTTCACCTTCTCCAGATCAGCAATTTCATGATGTTCACAAAGGCAGAGAGCTGTTGCTCTTTCAATTGAAACTGAGTACATGAGCCTCACTGAAGCTGCGAGGTAGCTACTCACCTGTCAAAATTCATGAAGTAGCTGAGTTTAGGAAAGCTGACATATCTCATCCTGTTCGGTGACAATCAGTCAGCTGATAACCCAGCCGTTCACTCAGAGATGAATCACATTCATATAAAATATAACTTCATATGTCAGGCTCTGCAAAAGTATCCACTGAAACTGGAATATCAGCCAACAGAAGACTCGATGGGAAATTTCCTGACGTGTAGGCTCTTCCTGCACCAAAGCATGGGAAATGCATTGAAGGACTTGGACTTCAGTCTTAGAATCATGAACTGAAGACTCAGTTCTTCATTTATAACTGTGTGTAAAAATTGAGGGGGCTTGTTGAGATTCAAATTTTACCACCAAGTAAGATCTTTGATGTGTATAGATGTTGCTATGTGCATGCATTTCAAGTCAGTCAGTAGTATTGCTGTGTTGTTCTCCATGCAGTGAGTTACAAGGTAGCAGTCAGACTTCACACCCACCAGGGATACTGTTGTCTCTGGGTGCACAGGACCAACTGTAGTAATTTCATAATAATGAGGTAGCAGTCAGACTTCAACGCCCGGAGCCAAGTAGCTTTTGTGTGTGTATGTGTGTGTGTGTGTGTGTGTGTGTGTGTGTGTGTGTGGGGTTTTTATTTATTTTTTTTAATCTGACAAAGGACTCGGTCTGATAGTTTAGTTTATTTTATATGTGTGTATCTGCTACTCTAGATGCCTCATCCATGAGCAGCAATCAATCCTAATTCATACCATTGTCATTCCATCCCAGATTTTCCACTGGTATTTTATCTGAGCATGCAGTCATGTTGTAACCAGAATCAAGTCCAAAGACGAAAGCAGGGTTATCAGTGAAGTACAAGACTTAGCATTGGAAACGCTTTCCTTGCCATTGCCAGTCTACATTTTATATCCTCTCTACTTCAACCATCATCAATTATTGTGCTCCCCAAATAGCAAAACTCCTTTACTACTTTAAGTGTCTCATTTCCTAATCTAATTCCCTCAGCATCACCCGACTTAATTCGACTACATTCCATTATCCTTGTTTTGCTTTTGTTGATGTTCATCTTATATCCTCCTTTCAAGACACTGTCCATTCCATTCAACTGCTCTTCCAAGTCCTTTGCTGTCTCTGACAGAATTACAATGTCATCGGCGAACCTCAAAGGTTTTATTTCTTCTCCCTGAATTTTAATACTTACTCCAAATTTTTCTTTTGTTTCCTTTACTGCTTGCTCAATATACAGATTGAATAACATCGGGGAGAGGCTACAACCCTGTCTCACTCCCTTCCCAACCACTGCTTACTTTTCATGCCCCCCGACTCTTATAACTGCCATCTGGTTTCTGTACAAATTGTAAATAGCCTATCGATCCCTATATTTTACCCCTGCCACCTTTAGAATTTGATAGAGAGTATTCCAGTCAACATTGTCAAAAGCTTTCTCTAAGTCTACAAATGCTAGAAACGTAGGTTTGCCTTTCCTCAATCTTTCTTCTAAGATAAGGCGTAAGGTCAATATTGCCTCACGTGTTCCAACATTTCTATGGAATCCAAACTGATCTTCCCCGAGGTCGACTTCTACCAGTTTTTCCATTCGTCTATAAAGAATTGGCATTAGTATTTTGCAGCTGTGACTTATTAAACTGATAGTTCGGCAATTTTCACATCCGTCAACACCTGCTTTCTTTGGGATTGGAATTATTATATTATTCTTGAAGTCTGAGGGTATTTCGCCTGTCTCATACATCTTGCTCACCAGATGGTAGAGTTTTGTCAGGACTGGCTCTCCCAAGGCCGTCAGTAGTTCTAATGGAATGTTGTCTACTCCTGGGGCCTTGTTTCGACTTAGGTATTCCAGTGCTCTGTCAAACTCTACACAGTATCATATCTCCCATTTCATCTTCATCTACCTCCTCTTCCATTTCCATAATATTGTCCTCAAGAACATCACCCCTGTATAGACCCTCTATGTACTCCTTCCACCTTTCTGCTTTCCCTTCTTTGCTTAGAACTGGGTTTCCATCTGATCTCTTGATATTCATGCGAGTGGTTCTCTTTTCTCCAAAGGTCTCTTTAATTTTCCTGTAGGCAGTTTCTATCTTACTCCTAATGAGATAAGCCTCTACATTCTTACATTTGTCCTCTAGCGATCCCTGCTTAGCAGTTTTGCACTTCCTGTCGATATCATTTTTGAGACGTTGGTATTCCTTTTTGCCTGCTTCATTTACTGCAGTTTTATATTTTCTCCTTTTATCAATTAAATTCAATATTTCTTCTGTTACCCAAGGATTTCTACCAGCCATCGTCTTTTTACCTACTTGATCGTCTGCTGCCTTCACTACTTCATCCCTCAGAGCCACCCATTCTTCTTCTACTGTATTTCTTTCCCCCATTCCTGTCAATTGTTCCCTTATGCTCTCCCTGAAACTCTCTACAACGTCTGGTTTAGACAGTTTATCAAGATCCCATCTCCTTAAATTCCTACCTTTTTGCAGTTTCTTCAGTTTTAATCTACAGTTCATAACCAATAGATTGTGGTCAGAGTCCACATCTGCCCCTGGAAATGTCTTACAATTTACAACCTGGTTCCTAAATCTCTGTCTTACCATTGTATAATCTATCTGAAACCTTCCAGTATCATGTATACAACCTTCTTTCACGATTCTTGAACCAAGTGTTAGGTATGATTAATTTATGCTCTGTGCAGAATTCTACCAGGTGGCTTCCTCTTTCATTTCTTACCCCCAATCCATATTCACCTACTATGTTTCCTTCTCTCCCTTTTCCTACTCTGGAATTCCAGTCACCCTTGACTATTAAATTTTCGTCTCCCTTCACTACCTGAATAATTTCTTTTATCTCATCATACATTTCATCAGTTTCTTCATCATCTGCAGAGCTAGTTGGCATATAAACTTGTCCTACTGTAGTAGGCGTGGGCTTCGTGTCTACCTTGGCCACAATAATATGTTCACTACGCTGTTTGTAGTAGCTTACTCGCACTCCTATTTTTTTATTCATTATTAAACCTACTCCTGCATTACCCCTATTTGATTTTGTATTTATAAACCCTGTATTCACCTGACCAAAAGTCTTGTTCCTCCTGCCACCGAACTTCACTAATTCCCACTATATCTAACTTTAACCCATCCATTTCCCTTTTTAAATTTTCTAATCTACCTGCTCAATTGAGGGATCTGACATTCCACGCTCCGATCCGTAGAACGCCAGTTTTCTTTCTCCTGATAATGACATCCTCCTAAGTAGTCCCCGCCTGGAGATCCGAATGGGGGACTATTTTACCTCCGGAATATTTTACCCAAGAGGACGCTATCATCATTTAACCATACAGTAAAGCTGTATGCCCTCGGGAAAAATTACGGCTGTACTTTCTCCTTGCTTTCAGCCGTTCGCAGTACCAGCACAGCAAGGCCATTTTGGTTAGTGTTACAAGGCTAGATCAGTCAATCGGCAAGACTGTTGCCCCTGCAACTACTGAAAAGACTGCTGCCCCTCTTCAGGAACCACACATTTGCCTGGCCTCTCAACAGATACCCCTCCGTTGTGGTTGCACCCACGGTACGGCCATCTGTATCGCTGAGGCACGCAAGCCTCCCCACCAACGGCAAGGTCCATGGTTCATGGGGGGGGGGATCTAACTTGTTACTCTCTTCAATCAGGTCTTTCTTAGTTAAGGTTCCAAACACGGTTCAAAGCATATTACCACCAAAATCGAACCATACCTGCTTATGTCTAGCATGATAGTTGTGGGGTAAAAGATCTAAAATGCAATTGTTTTCCCTTTGATAGGTCTTAAACACTACTTTAAGTTGTGTTTTAGCTGTAACGCACATCTGGTATCATGAGATTTCTTGCTCCCAAATTGTATGTTTGATTGGCTTTGACTCAATAAGATTCACGAGTTCATGTATGTTGTTTAATTACCTTTGTACCTCACACTTCAAAATAAGTTTAAAATTACCACTAGCTAATAACATACTTTTTCATGGCTCAGAAAGAACACCAGATTGACGTGAAAGGATTGTGACTGACAGACAGAACTCAAGATAAAAACTAATGATTAAAACAAGAATAAGAATTGTTACCCTTAAGCTTAACATAATGAAGTCAATTAAATTGAATAGTTCTCTCAAAGAAAAGACAGTATTAATGTTCGCCTCAGTTGTCAGCTTGTTGCATACAAGAGATGAACTCATTTTTCACTTCTGCACATGTGCACTTAGGCACTTGCACAGTGCATCTAAATGATGTATACACAGCACGCACTTAGCACTGTCTCAGGCATAGAAGATACCATGTTGAAGTACTGCTCATGCCTGCACCCTGGATCGTTTGACGGCATCCCGGCTGGTCAGCGCTGAACAGTGGATCTCAGAGTTGGCGGACACCAGTTGGTCGCTGTCACATGTGTTCTGTGGATGTCTCACTGCTTCTTAAGTCTGCCTCGCGGTTCTTCTTCTGATTTACTAGCAGGCCTGCTCAGATATGGCTTTAAGTTGTTCATGTGCACTATGATAGAGCAAAATGGCAATTGGACTTTTAATGTAACTGGGGAGACAATTTCAAGGGCTTTATATTGTCCTCTCCAGTTAAGATTAAATTTCAGGACATGAGTCTTCTTCCATACTAGATTGATCAAATAAACTGAGTCTCCAATGCAATATTTAACTATAATACCCCCATGGTCATGTTGAGTGGTGTTCTGGAGAAATGACTGGGGATTTAGACCCTGTACATGTTTCCATGCTTCATGTAGTTTGCTAGCTAAGTCCCTGATGTGTTCATTGCTGCTGCCTGTTGCTGATCATGGCGAGGTCAGATGATTTCATGAGGGCTGAGTTGCATGCTGATGTGGACCTTCATGTTGTAAGTGCTGAGTACATGTGGTATATAGGTGCCTCATGAATTGTGCTTACTGTCGACTTAGTGGCTTATCATTTTCATGAGGGTCCGATGAACTCTTGCCACTCAGCCATTCAAAAACAAAAGATGGAAATCATTATGTCATGACTATTTTGGATCATATCTATTAATGTTACCAATCCCAGATCAAAGTGCTGAGACCATGGCATGTATGTTCGTTAAAGACTGGATTTTGAAATATGGTTCACCTTCCTTTATAATTAGCTACCAAGTTACCAATTTTATGTCCGACTTACCACAGCAAGTATGTAGATTACTGAAGATTAACAAGCTAAGAACAATGGCAGCTCACTTCCCACCTGAGTGAGCTGCCATTTTTCTTAGCTTGTTAATCTTCAGTAATCTACATACTTGCTGTGGTAAGTCGGACATAAAATTGGTAACTTGGTAGCTAATTATAAAGGAAGGTGAACCATATTTCAAAATCCAGTCTTTAACGAACATACATGTCATGGTCTCAGCACTTTGGTCTGGGATTGGTAGTATTAATAGATATGATCCAAAATAGTCATGATATAATGATTTCCATCTTTTGTTTTTGATAGATGACTTACAATATCATGTACCCAAAGGTGTATTTATTTAATTGGGTAGATAAAAAAATCTACTCACAAAACAGCAACAGAATACACACACACACACACACATAGAAGACTGTTGTGATTGGCAAGCTTTCGGAGCCAGTGACACCTCCTTCAGACAGAAAGATTGACGGGGAAGGAAGAAGGGTGAAGGAAAGGACTGGAGAGGTCTAGGAAAACAGGTAGATTTTGGGAAAGTCACACAGAACCACAGGTCAGAGAAGACTTAACGCATGGGATGAGAAGGAAAGACTGATTGTTGGGGACTGCATCGGATGAAATTTGAAAATCTGAGAGCTTAAAGGTGGAAGACAAGGCAATATGCAAGACACAGATTGCTACTAAAACAACATGCATGAGTTAATAAGAGTGGGTAAACTAAGTGCACTGTACGTAAAAGAAGTGGGAGATGGCGATGGAAAATAGATGGGAAAGACAATGAAAGTTGTAGAAAACTAAAATGGAGTGAAGAAAAGCTGAGACGGAAGAAATTAATGAAAATTAGGGTCAGGTGGGTGGCAAGAACAAAGGACATGTTGTAGTGCTAGTTCCCACCTCCGGAGTTCTGAGAAACTGGTGGGTGGGGACAGAATCCAGATGGTGCATGTGATGAAACAGGCACCAAGGTCATGAGTGTCATGTTGTAGAGCATGCTCTGCAACAGAATATTGTGAGTTGCTGGTATATACCATCTGCAGCCCCTTTTTTTGGTTTAGATACATTGATGATACCTTTACCATATGGATTCGTCGTGAGGCTGAACTGTTAAAATTCCTGGAATTTCTGAATACCTTATCCCAATTAAATTTGACATGGTCCTATTCCAAATCCCGTCCCACATTCCTTGACTTTGGTCTCGTCCTCACCAAAAGCCAGCTACACACATCTGTCCACATTAAACCTACTAGCAAACAACAGTACTTACGTTTTGATGGTTGCCATCCTTTCCATGTCAGACGTATCCTCCCACACAGCCTTGGCATTGAAGGCAAAAGTATTTTTTCATATGCACAATCTTTATTGCAATACACCACCATTCTCACCTCAGTCTTCACTGACCATAATTACCCCCGACAGCCTTGTCCAAAATCAGATTTCGTGGGCCATCTCATCCAATCCTGGTACTGCTGAGCCCTACAAAAAACAACTTTGGAGCCCACCACTGGTCACTCAGTATTATCCTGGACTGGAATATATTAATCAACTACTTTAACAAGGCCATAAATTCCTAAAATCATGCCTCGAAGTGAGATCTATTCTGTCTAACATTTTGCGCACCACATGTAGAATAGCTTTTCGTCACCACTGCCCCCCCCCCCCCCCCCCCCAAACACCCCTCCTCCACCCTTCCACCAATCTGCCCAATATTTTTGTCAGATCCTATGCTCCTTCTGCACGAATCTCACTACCCTATGGCCCCTATGCCTGTGACCATCCCCTCTCCAAGGCTTGCCCTATGCACTCTCATACCACCGCCTATACCAGCCTTGTAAATGGCAAAACATATATTATCAAAAGGAGAGCCACATGTGAAACAACACGTCATATACCAGCTGTTATGTAAACACTGTTCGGTCTTGTACATCAGCATGACTACCCACAAATAAATTATCAATCAGGATGAATTGGCAAAGGCAGAGGGTGTATACTGGTGACACGCAATATCCTGTCACAGAGTATGCTCTATAACACCCCCGTGATCTCGGTGCCTGTTTCACAACATGCACCATCTGGATTCTTTCCCCAGACACCAGTTTCTCTGAACTCCGCAGGTGGTAACTAGCGCCACAACATATCCTTGGTTCTCGCCACCCACCTGCCCTTAACTTACATTAATTTCTTCTGTCTCAGCATTTCTTCACAGTAACTAATCTCTTCTTCACTCTATTTTAGTTTTCTACATCTTTCGTTGTCTTACCCGTCTACTTTTTGTTGTTCCCCTCTCACCTCTGTTATGTACAATGCACTTAGCTTTTCACAATTATTAATTCATGCACGATGTTTACAAAGTAACCTCTGTCTTGCATATTACCCTGTCTTCCACCTTTAAGCTCTCAGGTTTTTAAATCTCATTTGATGCAGTCCCCAGCGATCAGTCTTTACTTTTTATCCCATCCGGTAAGTCTCCCCTGACCTGAAATTCTGGGTGACTTTCCTGAAATCTACCCCTTTTCCTAGATCTCTCCAGTACTTTTCCTTCACCTCTCTTCCTTCTTCTTCATCCCTTCTGCCTGAAGAAGAAGCCACAGGCTCTGAAAGCTTGTCTAATTATAACTTTCCTTTATGTGGTGTATTGTGCCACTGCTTGGTGAGTGGATTTGTTATCTATCTAATATTTTGCAAAAATTGATTGTTTTTATTGTTAAATTAACTGAGCAATTATGTATGAAAATCGAATATCCTCATCATCAACTATACTGCCAAGGGACAGTATTCCTTTAAAAATTATATGGTAAACAGTAAAAAGTAAGAGGCTGAATTGGTGGAACTACCTGAGCAGTCTTGAAAACCAACCAGAAGAATATGCAACAAGTAGTTCTGCTGGGCTGATGCAGTGAGAGAAATGTCATGGGTTCAGTGGAATGAAATAGTGACATACACTTGAACCACATTTCAAGTTCAGAATAGCAAAGCCTGCAGATAGTCTTATATGAGAGAAAGCTTTAGAATGGTAAGGTGGTGGTGGTTAGTGTTTAACATCCCGTCGACAACGAGGTCATTAGAGACGGAGTGCAAGCTCGGGTTAGGGAAGGATTGGGAAGGAAATCGGCCGTGCCCTTTCAAAGGAACCATCCCAGCATTTGCCTGAAACGATTTAGGGAAATCACGGAAAACCTAAATCAGGATGGCTGGAGACGGGATTGAACCGTCGTCCTCCCGAATGTGAGTCCAGTGTGCTAACCACTGCGCAGAGAATGGTAAGGACAATCTTTATTGGAGTAGTTGTGAAGACAATAAGCACAATGCGAGGTGATTGATTTTCCTTCAGCAACTTCATTGTCATTAGACAGTGTCATGACAGTGAAGTCGTAGTGTGGCACGGGCACATGTGGAGCAAGCAGCATTGGTGTGTCTGGTTAATGCCCCTCATGGATGAGGCATGTAGTGTTGTAACTTCCATTGCCATGATGGAAGAGATGATGTATTATGCAGCACATTTACCTTAGCCTCACTCTATATCATGTTGATTAAAGTCTGCTCTCAACAGTCAAGTCTAACTATCAACCAGCTACTAGGCATGCCTGGAAAGTAAGTACCATTTTGGAAAAAACTCAAAATAATTTTTGCCAACCAAAGTTTATATCTTAAACTATTTTTCTACAAAGTTGCCACCATTGTACAGACATTTGTAATAGTGGAAACCATCTTTTGTATATCCTCTTCATAGCCACCAGTGAAGACAGCCACTGCTGTATACAGTTTTGTGTGTAGTCATTGCTGTCAAAGCGCCTTCCTCCAAATTGACACTTGAAAGTTCAAGAAAAAGTGGTAGTCAGAAGGTGTGAGATCGGGGCTGTATGGCAGGTGACCGAACTGCTCCCAACCAAATTGTTGAGTAAGTTTTTGAGTGACATCAGCAGAATGGAGACACAATGCAACACAATGCGTTGATTGAGCATTCTACACAATTGGTTTTGAATTATTTGTCAAAATTTTCTCACCTCTGGGAAGGAAATCAACAAGCATTCCCTACTCTGTCACTTTTTGCTTTGTATACAGCTCCTTTGTTAATCTTCTGTGTTTCCAGACTGTACCCACATCATCTAAAACTCTCAGCATTATACTCCAGTTGACTCTATCAAAAGCCTGCTCCCAGTTTATAAAACAAATATAAATCTTCTTGTTCATTTCTGTCATTCTGTGTCCAATCATTTTCAGGCAACTTAAGGAATCTCTTGTTCTTTTATCTTTTCTGAGCGTGAACTGGTTCTCCCTCAGTATTTTCTTCAATTTTCTTTTCAATTCTCTGTATTATGACTCTCGTTATAGCTTTTTTAACATGACTGACTGTTTGTAACTAGTAAACTATTATATGATTTCAACTATTATGACCATTCATTGGATATGTAGACGTAGAACTACATGTCACTCTGATAGAGCAATATGTTCCATTACAATGTTTGTCTAGCCCATTCTCTAAGAGGTGAATGTTGGTAATTTCCAACCCAGTGTTTCCAGAGAGTAAAGCATAAAAAATGCAGTGGGCTTGCAAGTGTGACATGTAGCATTTTTTGTAAAACATCAAATATCAGTTTCTGGTAAAAATTAGTGTACTTTGGATTATCTATGCTTTTTGGTTATCTGTGCAATCTCAGGTCTACATTAACCTGGATAATTTGGAGCTTATTGTACATTCCATTTCTTGGTGTCAATGAAATAGCCTGTGAATGTCTTGCAAGCAGACTATACAAGGTTGTCTACGTTTAAGATGCCAATATGGCCAGCACTGTTGTTGGTGGTGTTGTTGTCATTGTTGTGGTATTCAGTCTGAAGACTGGTTTGATGAAACTCTCCATTTCTGTATCCTGTGAAAGACAGTTCATCACCGCATAGTTACTGCAACCTACGTCCACTTGAACCTGCTTAATGTACGCAAGCCTTGGTCTTGAAACTCTTGTAACTCCATATGCTATGAGAAAACCTACATTTTCTTTTCTTGAGCCTAGTTGTCATACGATAAGCCACTTTGTGTTGCCCTTGTCCCAAGGTACCTTGCAGTTTGTACATTCTACCATCATACTGCATACAGGCAAACACTGTCAGTGAACAGCAAATTTCTCTGCCCTATCAGCTGTAGATAAAAATACTGATGTTGTACTTTTGTTGACTTGTTGAAACTTGTATTTATTATGTTTCTTACTTGAAATATACAGGATTTTTTTCAATTCATCTAGGCAGATGAAAGCCAGTTATTGTTGGTTTTAGAGCTTATCAGACATTGTGAATAATTTTAATGAATAATGTAGAAAATGCTAGTTTGTTTCAGCTTACAGATATACCATATGCCCTAGATGTGTTTTTTGTAGCTTGTTTCTTGGAATATTCTCCATACATGTAGGCTATGAAGAAGTTATGAAAACTATACTGGTGACATCCACTCAACAACACAAAAAATGTAGCATACCTTTCTATTCTGAATATAAATTAAATCCCACTTGCCCATGAGACTTAATATTCTGATTGTGAGATGGTGACTGTATTATGAGGTATAGGTATTATTACAAAGGAATTTCCACCATCTAGGATAAATTACAGAAAAAACAGATAAGTGTAATAGATATTGCGGACAATTGGTAAAATGTAATGCAGGCTGCAACTGTTCCAGATGTACTGAAACTGTTGATGGTCTTCCATGTAGGATAATGTCGAATATGTTAGCTTCTCAGTGTAGAACCCAGTGTGGAAGCGAATATGGCTATTGGATGGATGTGAATATGGCTTTCATAACATTACAAAATCACAGTGTTTAATTTCTTGATGTATAAACACTTGTGGAGAACCATGAGATTGTGGAGGAGGAACGTGACTATTGGTAGTGTGCAGTTTCACACGTTGTACCAACTCTGGCAACTCGGCGGAATCCAGTAGGGCTGCTGGTTCGACGAATTCTGCAGGTAGGTTTGTAAATCTTCCTTGAAATCGGATCTCATGCCTAATAAGACCCAGGAAGAGATTCATGCCACTGCCCTTGTGACACAGTAATGCAGCTTTTAATGTGCGATGCCCCCACTCTACCTACATGTCGCTTTGGAGATGGTAGGTGGTGGTTCTAAAGCGTTTCACTCTGCACATTTTATAAAGGTTCAAGAACAGGGCTGACCCAAACTGTTGGCACTGGTCCGTGTGATAGCTGCGGGGGATCCAAAGTGTGCAATTGACATCTTTATAAATGCATTTGCTGCTGATTCTGCTGTGATGTCAGACAACGGAGTACACTCCACCCATCTTGCCGCTCTGTCTGTAACTGTTAAGGTATCTAAATCCCGAGCAAAATGGGAAGGGGGCCAGCCAAATCCAGGTGTACGTGCTGCAAGTGGCCAGCTGGAATTTCGAACTTGCCAGAAGATGGGCTTGAATGCTGTCCTATTTTGCTCCTTTAGCATTCCACACATGCCTGTGTCCAACATTTGCCATCCTTTCTTATGTCAAGCCATAAAAAAAAATTCTGTCATTAGACTAATAGACAGGTGTATTCCTGGATGAGCCAGTCTGTGGACGTTTATGTAGATGGCTTTTCTGTATATTTTGGGTATAAACTGTCAGATTCGTCCTTACGGTATGTCTCAACATACATTGTTTACTGTGCCATTAATTTGTTGATGTTCTAATTTTAGACTTATATTGTTTCTTAACAATGATCTATAGGAGTCCCTCTTAATTTTTTTGTGTTGCTGTGAGGTAGTAAGAGCTGAGGCAAATTGACACAGGACTGATTCTGGAAAATTAGTCGGTGACAGTTTTATCTGACCGTTTTATGTATACTATGTCTGTGGAGGACTGGCTGATCAAAGTCAGGTGCATAAAGCATTGATGTGAACAATCGTTACTGGGATTCCTGATCACCTCCACCAGAGGGCAATGGTGTTTAAATATTTTAAACTTTTGCCCTTCAGTGTCTGCCTTAAAATATTGAACGGCCTGTAAACATCTAGGAGCTTGTGGTTAAATGCAGACCGAGCAAAATGGGAAGGGGGCCAGCCAAATCCAAGATAATGGGGCACCTTCTCCTGTATGTGCTAGTGTAACAGCCTGCTGTGAGCTGAGTTTGGTCTCAAACGCTTGTTGCATGCTGTCTATCCATTTAATCACATGTTTTCTTTTCCTGCCGGTGCATCTGGTGAAGATGCCTGAAATTGTACCACTAGTGGAAAATGTCTCATAAAAGTTAATTGTCCCTAGAAATGTGGGTTGTTCCTGAAATGTTGTTGGTCTAGGCATGGAATGGATTGTTTCAACCCATTCAGCTGTGATTTTAATTCTGGAACTTCTTACAGAATGAAGTTTACTTCATTTTTCCTAAGTTGGCACTTTTCTTCATTGATGAGGTGCCATGTTTCTAACGAGTATAAAAAAAATTTATAACTGTCTTTTTGTGTTCTTCAGCAGTTTCTGAGAAAACCAGTATATTATACAAACAGCAAAAGCAAAACAAAAATCCTGTGAGTCGATAAGATGCTGCCGTGTCTGGAGCAGCATTTTTTAGTCTGTAAGAGACGTGCACAAATTTGAAAAGCCCAAAGAGGATGCCAACTGCTATTTTCGGTATGTCTTTTGAGGCCAATGGTATTTGGTGGTAAGTCTTCTTGCATTCTATTGCACTAAGTATGTTTGCACCTGTCGGAATGTGTGAAAAATCCTGTAAGTTGGGATTAAGATATCTACGCAGTACAGTATGGGAGTTAAGTGATTGGTAATCACATAATCTAAAAGAATTGTTCTTCTTAGGTACTAAGTGAATTGGTGACACCCATTCTGACTGAAGACCATAGTACTTCTGTCTGCGAAAATTGCTCTAAAATTTGTTTAGATGCTCAAGATCTATCCAGTGCTAGTCTTCATGCTCTTGCTTAGACTGTGGCACTGTGTGACATGTGAATGTAATGCTGTGTTTCTTTTCTGACTTTGCCGAATGTGGTGTAGCTACAACTTTTATTAACTGTTCATCACTTTCAGACAGTATGACAGGATGTAGGCCCTCTATAATTGACCTTCACTCCACTAACCTGTGTGTTCAGTGTCTGTTGACTTGGTGTGTTGGTACACAACGCCACCTGTATTTGAGGCTGCTGCTCCTGCTGCTGCAAGTTGGCTACCCTTTTAACCCAATATTTTATGGTACAACTGTTTTTGACAATGCTTCAATTTATTCTGTAGTTCAGTATTTTCTTGAATTAATAACAATTTGTGATGTACCGCCCCCAGTACTTCGTTGTCAGTAGTGCCGATATCGTGTTTCAAATTTTTTTTTATTAAACTCTTAATTTTGTCATTACTTTCCACTGTTAGTGGTACACCTGTGTTGCCTGTGTTCTTGAATGCCTGTACTGATTGCCCCGCAATAGTATGTTTAATCACTTCCATAGCTAAGTTTAGTGAAAGTTTGTGTGTCAAAGAAAATCTGCTCCCAATATTAGCACTGACACATCTGCTATCACAAAGTCACAGTTGAAGTTGCACCAAAGTTCGAAATAATTTGTCAGTTGTCTTATTGCATAATGGCGAACAGGTGTGTCATTCCACAGTGACGAACAGGTGTGTTTCTTCCACTGGTAAAAAAGTAATTGTTGAAACTGCCAATCCTGAATCTACCAGGAACCAGTGGCCTGACACACAATTCCATAGAAGGAGTGTGGGGTCTGTAGACTGATAGAGCATAAGCTTGTTTTGGCAATCTACACCTTGTAGCCTGCTTGCATCTTGCCTTACATTGTCCAGTGCTCGTACTGTAAGCCGTCGTTGCTGATATTTGAAATTGCAAGGTGAAATACAGTTGTGCACTATTGTGCCAAACTTCTTTTGATACCAACATATTTGTTGAAGAGCTAAGTCAGTGGTATGTAAGTCAGTGGTATGTGAAGCATTGTTTTGACCTCTCTGCGAGGTCGACTACCTTGGGGAAACATCCTTCAGTCATGAGGGATCAGCTGCTTCCTTGATAGCTTGGTTATCTGTCATTCCATGTTGTCACTGTGGTTCCAGTAAGTCTTTGCTGATTGGCCGTCGATGAGTTCACAAGTACTCGTGTTTCACTGGGGCCACAGCATTCTTGCTGTAGAAAAGTGACTGACCGTGTAGCTTGAAAAATGTATCTGATATTTGAATCTGGCTTATTATTTAACTGCAGTACTGCATGGATTATATCGGCCAAGTTCAATTCAACTTCTGTAGATTACTGTTCCCTTGAAGTAAGCGTGGTGGTGGAAGTTCGAATATCCATACTCGCCACAAGATGTCATCTGAAAAGATGTCGGATCCTATAGCTTGCCTAAGGAGTCTTCATAGCTGAGAAGACTTCCTGTTTCCAATTTCTTCTTCATACAAGACCAGGCATATTTGTCATTCAGTTGCCTTCAACAAACGTAACAATAAAGCCTTTTTTGTGGTATCAAACTTGTTTAATGTAGGGGGAGAGGCAATAATGTCACTAATAAGATGAGAATGTTCAGCAATATTGTTCAGCACTGTTACGAACTTTTGTGTATTGTCTGTTGCTCCTTAACTTTATAGAATTAATCTGACTAGTCTGTGGTTGGCTGACCTGGAATGCTGATAATTCTGGAAAGGTTCCTAATCTCAAGGGGCTTGTCGCTATTCACTTGTTGGAAGGGCGTCATTCTGCCAGATTTGGATGGAGAAAGTTTCGGACACACTTGTGATGCCACAGTACACTCGGTGCATATCTTGCGTGGCTGTGCAGCTATTACCAGTGCAATAGTGAAACTGAAGCACATCACATGGTTCCAATGGTATAAAGCAAACAGAAACATTAGGCTATGGTATGGGGTGGTAGAATCCAGTGCAGTTGTTTTCTTCAACAAAACCAATTGATCATGGAAGTGTCCCACATTTGACACTTTATGGAAGATTTGGTGGCCTATGACATCATAGGATATGTTCGTGCCCACACTATACTAGAGTTGCTGTTGGTTGCTTTGTTTGTGGCTTGGTCCGCCATTATCTCTGTTGTCTGTGTAGTTTGTAGTCCCAGCCTCCTGCCTCCTCCAATTTGCTTTGTTCTGTGCAGACAGAATGATGACAGTGTGCAGTTCACCATTTGAGTCTTTGTTCTGACTGAAAACACCACATGTTGCTGCTGATGCAAGTTTGCCATTGTGGGTAAATGACCAGTGTTGTACATCACACTGTTAATCCAGAGTTGTGAAGTATCTACTGCCTCATAGTCACCACTGTGATTATTTGATATTAGTGGATAGGAACTAATGATGATCTAACACACTTTTTGGTACACAATAACTATTTATATCATTTCTCACAAACACAAAATACGTTCAGACTCTTGTCATGTTACACACCAGACTCTACTCAGTCCCGAACCTATTCTCAAGGCAATCCATTTCTCACTATTTTACGCAGGAAGGTTTGTTTTTTCCATCTATCAATCCTAATCGGTTCGATTAGCTTTGAATTTTAATGTTATTGTTATTGCTACAGTATGTATACTTATAGACTGTGAGATCAAATAGCAAACAGCATTAACTGTGCTACAGTTGTGTTATAATGGTTCGCCTGTGGCTGCAAGTTTGTAAACAATTGTTTTCGTATGCCTAACACATTTTTGAATTAAAAGTAAACATGAAAAATGCTTGTTCAATAAATGTGGAAGAATTTATTTTCAAACCATGAAAATTTCTTAAAAACTGGCGAAAATTCGTGGTTAGTGTCAGGCAAACATTTTTACATACCATATGCACAGTTTTCATCATTACATCTATCACTTACCACTGTGGTGTTGCCACCGGCTATTACTTGGTTACAGATAACACACAAACACGGCAAGCCAATTCACAAATGCTGTTAATATGTAACGCTGAGCAAATTGAAAGTAACTGCTGCAAGTTATGTTGGAAATGCAAGATACCCTGTCAACACCTGATTTTAAGTGACCAGTGATTGAACTGCGGCATTGTTTTGTAAACATGAATTTAAACTCATGTCCTAACCTAACCACAACCTCATGATGCGTAATGTATCAGAGAAAGCGGTGATCAACAACCTGCGGCAGAACCAAAATCATGATTGCTTTGTTCACGGCTTTTAAAGCTATCCTCTACGAACAAACTCAAGACGAAAAGAAATTACCCATCAAATTCATTGTGTGCAGGGATCTCAGTGATGGTAATACAGCAAACTTCTCCACCTGTTAAACTGGAAAACATGAGATGAAGCGTTCCACTATTCAAATGTAAATAGAATGTTTAATAACTTTCATGGAACATATCAATATTATTTTGACATTGGCTTCCCACTTAAGCAAAGTAAATTAAAACCTACTAGAAACAAAAGTTGGATCGCTACAGGTATAAAAATTTCCAATGCAAAGAAAAGATTACTGCATTCATACAAAAAACAAAATACTGTATCATTAGAGATTTTTTTTATTTTTGGGGGGGGGGGGGGGGAGGGGAAGCTGGAAAAAAAAATGGAATAACATTGCTGTGGGTGGAGCTTGTGTAGTGCGCATTCTGCCACTAGGTGTGTATAGCGCAACTCATTGTCAGTTCCATGCTGCCTGTGTTGTCGACTTGGCTTGTACTGATCATCTGCAGTGATTGTTTTTGTTAGTGCTGTTTTGTTCTTGTTTCATTTTTTATGATGGAAAGTTGAAGTGAACAATATGCAGCCGTGAAATTTTGTGTTCTACTAAGTAAAAATGTTGCTAAAACTGTTTTAATGTTGAAAACAGTTTAGCAAGATGGTGCTTTGGGATAAACCCAAGTGTACGAGCGGTTTGCTCGATTTAAAAATGACAACATGTCGATTGATGACAAACCTCGTTCTGGATGTCCATCAGCTGCTGGAATCGAAGAAAAAGTTGAAAACATTCAAGGGCTTGTGCTCAAAGTCTGTCGACAGAAAATTGGTCAACTGTCAGAGATTAGTGGGTTATCTTGGAGCTCGGTTCAGTGAATTTTAATGGAAGATTCGGGCAAACAAGAAACTTTTTCTTCTACCAAGACAATGCACCTGCACACGCAGCCATCTCTGTTAGATAGTTTTAGGCTAAAAATGGCATGATTCCACTGCCTCATGCACCTTACTCTCCTGACCTGGCTCTGCGTGACTTTTTCTTATTTCCATGCATGAAAAGGAGCGGGAAAGGACACTGATTTGACAACATTGAAGAAGTCGAGAAGAACTCATTATAAATACTGAAAAAACTGTGTGTGTCGATTTTCATTTAATTCCTCCAACTAATCAAATGTCTATTCAATCACTATTAAAAAATGATCCCATAGGAAATGTGTCACAAAATTTTTGGGTCTATGTGATCAGCAAGACTTAAAGTAGGACACACTTATAAATAACTTGTCTAGAAAACTATCATCTGTGTGCTACGGCCTAAGAATTTTAAAGGCTACAACAAGCAAAACAACAGTACTGCAGGCATACTATGCACAGTTCCACTCACTAGTCCGATATGAGATCATTTTCTGGGGGTACTCAACTCACAGTGTAAAGGTTTTTAGCATGCAAAAAGGAGCTCTAATAATAATTTGTGGCCTTAAAGAGATGGAGTCCTGTAAATCCCATTTTACTAAGATCTTGTTCATTAGGGACTACCTCCTGAAAACAGGCAAACTGCTACAGAACAAAAATGTACACAACTATAGTTGTTGTTGTTGTTGTCTTCAGTCCTGAGACTGGTTTGATGCAGCTCTCCATGCTACTCTATCCTGTGCAAGCTTTTTCATCTCCCAGTACCTACTGCAACCTACATCCTTCTGAATCTGCTTAGTGTATTCATCTCTTGGTCTCCCTCTACGATTTTTACCCTCCACACTGCCCTCCAATACTAAATTGGTGATCCCTTGATGCCTCAGAACATGTCCTACCAACCGATCCCTTCTTCTGGTCAAGTTGTGCCACAAACTTCTCTTCTCCCCAATCCTATTCAATACTTCCTCATTAGTTATGTGATCTACCCATCTAATCTTCAGCATTCTTCTGTAGCACCACATTTCAAAAGCTTCTATTCTCTTCTTGTCCAAACTATTTATCGTCCATGTTTCACTTCCATACATGGCTACACTCCATACGAATACTTTCAGAAATGACTTCCTGACGCTTAAATCTATACTCGATGTTAACAAATTTCTCTTCTTCAGAAACGCTTTCCTTGCCATTGCCAGCCTACATTTTATATCCTCTCTACTTCGACCATCATCAGTTATTTTGCTCCCCAAATAGCAAAACTCCTTTACTACTTTAAGTGCCTCATTTCCTAATCTAATTCCCTCAGCATCACCCGACTTGATTAGACTACATTCCATTATCCTTGTTTTGCTTTTGTTGATGTTCATCTTATATCCTCCTTTGAAGACACTGTCCATTCCATTCAACTGCTCTTCCAAGTCCTTTGCTGTCTCTGACAGAATTACAATGTCATCGGCGAACCTCAAAGTTTTTATTTCTTCTCCATGAATTTTAATACCTACTCCGAATTTTTCTTTTGTTTCCTTTACTGCTTGCTCAATATACAGATTGAACAACATCGGGGAGAGGCTACAACCCTGTCTTACTCCCTTCCCAACCACTGCTTCCCTTTCATGTCCCTCTACTCTTATAACTGCCATCTGGTTTCTGTACAAATTGTAAATAGCCTTTCGCTCCCTGTATTTTACCCCTGCCACCTTTAGAATTTGAAAGAGAGTATTCCAGTCAACACTGTCAAAAGCTTTCTCTAAGTCTACAAATGCTAGAAACGTAGGTTTGCCTTTCCTTAATCTTTCTTCTAAGATAAGTCGTAAGGTCAGTATTGCCTCACGTGTTCCAGTGTTTCTACGGAATCCAAACTGATCTTCCCCGAGGTTGGCTTGGCTATAGTACCAGAGGGGAAATCAAATATACATCAAAAATATCACAGAACAACCACCTATCAGAGGAGCATACTCAACATTGGTGTAATATTACACAATAAGATGCCAGAGGAAATAAAAAATGCTACTCATCCAGTATTTAAAGCTAAACTGAAGGCATTTCTAATAAAGCACTGTTTCTATTCTGTCAGAGAACTTATGAATCTGAAACGCAATTAATTGTAACTGGTACCTATTTTTAATTTGTGTACTATTTTGCTAATACTATGTATAATTGTAACTTATCTTTGATGTGTCCAATATCAATTCTACAATTTGTGCCGTATGATAAAACTGGACCAATAAAAAATCAAATCAAATCAAATCAAATCAAAACACAGGAGGAGCTGCCAGCAGTTTCTAAAGATGACTACAAAAATTATTTTGAACAATGGAAGCAACGGTGCGACAAATGTATTAGTTGTAATGGAGAGTATTTTGAAGAGGATAAGGTTGTTTTGTAAACAATTTGAAAGTATATAGCTTTTAAAAAATAATTCTCTCTCTCTCCTTTTTTTTTACCCCTTCATATATCAAAGGATGCAATAGATCTACAACAAAAAGTGAATACACCTACAAATCAAAAAACAAGACACGGGCCACATGGAACGTCATGTGTTCTGATACAGGCACCAAGCCAGTGGCAAATGCTATTAGCGTAAGTCTGGAAAATGTGTAAATATCTGATGCCACTGCAGTAGCAATGAGTAGTTTAGCAAAATTGCAAATGATTTCAACCAGACTGTTAATGTGCACCACATTGAAAACAACAAACCCCCCAATGGGTTTATGTTTCTCGAAGAGGTCACACACAATGAGGTCATACTGGCAGTTACATCATTAAAGAAACCTTCATGTGGCTTTCATGATGATCCAGACTATGTTATAAACCAAACAGGAGATTATATTGTAGAACCACTGAAGCATATCATTAATCACTCCTTTCCACCCGTACATTTCCAGATCTTAAGGTTGCGAAGGTAACCCCCTTCCACAAAAACGGAGCCACAGACAATGTTAAAAATTACAGGCCTCTAGCTCAGCTTAGTAACTTCTTAAAGATCTTTGATGAGCTCTTTTACAATATATTGTTAGAGTTTATTAACAAAAACTCTTTGCTGTCAAATCATCAGCATGGTTTCAGGCAGTCAAGATCAACAACCACAGCATTCATGGATTTCTGCGTGCTATCTTAAAAGCTCTAGATGAAAAGGAAATGGCTTCTGGAATTTCCTTGGACCTATTCAAAGCATTTGATATTATAGATCACATTATTCTATTACATAAACTCGAAAGAGAGGGAATTAGAGGTATTTCAGATGAAAGGTTAGATCATATCTTACTAATTGACTTCAAAAAATTGTTCTTAAACAGGATGAAATCACTTGAAAAATTATAAGAACAACAGAATACACATCAGAAAAAGCTACAGTGAAATATGGCATGCCACAAAGGTCTACATTATGTGCAATCCTCTGTCTTTTGTACATACACTACTGGCCACTAAAATTGCTACACCAAGAAGAAATGCAGATGATAAACGGGTATTCATTGAGAAACCACCTCTGGCCATAATAACGGCCTTGATACGCCTGGGCATTGAGTCAAACAGAGCTTGGATGGTGTGTACAGGTACAGCTGCCCATGCACCTTCAACACGATACCACAGTTCATCAAGAGTAGCGACTGGCGTATTGTGATGAGCCAGTTGCTCGTCCACCATTGACCAGACGTTTTCAATTGGTGAGAGATCTGGAGAATGTGCTGGCCAGGGCAGATGTCGAACTTTTCTGTATCCAGAAAGGCCCGTACAGGACCTGCATCATGCGGTCGTGCGTTATCCTGCTGAAATGTAGGGTTTCGCAGGGATTGAATGAAGGGTAGAGCCATGGGTTGTAAACACATCTGAAATGTAACGTCCACTGTTCAAAGTGCCGTCAATGCGAACAAGAGGTGACCGAGGCATGTAACCAATGGCACCCCATACCATCACGCCAGATAATACGCCAGTATGGCGATGACGAATACACGTTCACCGCGATGTCACCAAACATGGATGCGACCATCATGATGCTGTAAACAGAACCTGGATTCATCCAAAAAAATGACATTTTGCCATTTGTGCACCCAGGTTCGTCATTGAGTACATCATCGCATGCGCTCCTGTCTGTGATGCAGCGCCAAGGGTAACCACAGCCGTGGTCTCCAAGCTGATAGTCCATGCTGCTGCAAACTTCATCGAAATGTTCGTGCAGATGGTTGTCGTCTTGCAAACATCCCCATCTGTTAACTCAGGGATCAAGACGTGGCTGCACGATCTGTTACACCCATGCGGATAAGATGCCTGTCATCCCGACTGCTAGTGATACGATGCCGTTGGGATCCAGCACGGCGTTCCATATTACCCTCCTGAACCCACCGATTCGATATTCTGCTAACAGTCATTGGATCTCGACCAACATGAGCAGCAATGTCGCGATATGATAAACTGCAATTGCGATAGGCTACAATCCGACCTTTATCAAAGTCGGAAACTTGATGGTACGCAATTCTCCTCCTTATACGAGGCATCACAACAATGTTTCACCAGGCAACGCCGGTCAACTGCTGTGTGTGTATGAGAAATTGGTTGGAAACTTTCCTCGTGTCTGTGTGTTGTCGGTGTCGCCACCGGCGCCAACCTTGTGTGAGTGCTCTGAAAAGCTAATCATTTGCATATCACAACATCTTCTTCCTGTCAATTAAATTTCGTATCTGTAGCTTGTCATTTTCGTGGTGTAGCAATTTTAAGGGCCAGTACTGTAGGTGACATGAATTAAACTGTCTATGCCAAAAGGAAATTTTATTTGTTGATGACACCAGTATTTTGATTACAGTGTTAAACCAAAGAGATCTTCAAACATCTAGAGACACATTGCTGTAGGTAACTCCCTGCCTTGAAAGAAATAAACTTATTGTAAACACTGAAAAAGCAGTAGCCATGAACTTTCATATATCCCACATTAAGCAACAAAATGACCACTCACTGAAAATAAGTAACAAAATTTAAAATTGATTGATGATATGAAATTCCTAGGAATATATCTGCAGAGCGACCTAAAATGGAATACGCACATTAAAGTTCTTACAGCTAAACTGCTATCTACATCTGCCTCTACATCTACGTCTACATCAATCCATTATATGCCATGGATACTTAACATGAGCTGTAACTGAGAAACAGTAATAGAAGCATACCACATATATTTCCAGTCAGCAATCAGATGTGGAATAATATTCTGGGGGAATGGGGACTGTACCTTATAATCAATCCATATTCAAAACTCAAAAACGATATTCCAGAATCATATGCAATGTAAAGAAACAAGATTTGTGTTGCCCTCTTTTCCTAGCTTTAAAAATATTTAACATTCCATGTCTATAGATATTTGAAACAATAGTCTTCACGAGAGAATATTTAGGAACCTCCAATGCATATCAGCTAATCAACTCTGTGCACAGTTGTGGAACAAGAAACGGCAATAGCACCTGTGTCTCCTGTGCTAGGACATCAACCTATCAGAAAAGTCTTGTTCATAGAGGTACACAATTATATAACCACCTTCCCCATCAAACTTGTGATAAATTCTATTGTTATCTTTATTTGCACAACTTTGGATGAAACAGAGTTTTGAAGACTGCAATTCATCATTGCGACTTGGTGATTGAAGTCTAAAGTACAATGATGCCACTGAGTGTTGGGCTTTAATGCAATGGGTAGTGTATTAACAAGCCATGTGGTAGGTCTTAGGTTTGAATCTCATCAAGAGCTGTGATTTTTTTTTTTTATTTCTAAATCCAGTCAAAAGAATTTGATAATCATTTTTATTCAAGTAATTGGTTTAAATGTAATTTATTATTTCTAATTCTTTGCCACATAATTTTCATCATTGTAGTGACTTTTTTATTTGCTATCATTCTTTTTTCATCTGGGATCTGTCTGTGTTGCCTATAATTGGTTGACTGATTCAGCAAGGTCATCGGTCCCATTGGATTTTGGAAGGATGGAGAAGGATTTGGCCATTCTCTTTCAAAGGAACCATCCTGAAACAATTTAGAAAAATCATGGGAAACCTAAATCGGGATAGTCGGATGCAGGTTTGAACCGTCACTCTCCCGAATGCAAGTCCAGTGTGCTACCATTGCAACATCCTTACTCGGTCGTCTATAATTGGTTGATTGATTTGAGGGAGGCACCAAACAGCGAGGCCATCAGTCCCATTGGATTTGGGAAGGAAGGGGAAGGAAGTTGGTCATGCCCTTTCAAAGGAATCATCATGGAATTTTCCTGAAGTGATTTAGGGAAACCTAAATCATGATGGCCGGATGCGGGTTTGAACCGTCATCCTCCCGATTGTGAGTCCAGTATGCTACCACTACACTACCTTGCTCGGTCGCCTATAATCTGTAACTAAGTGTCAACGAGGACTGCTCATTGATTGGTAACACAGCAGATTGTATAGCCAGTGTGAGCGTAATTTGTTTATTTGTTAATTTAATTAATTGGTCCTGTGACATCTTGTACAGATATAGGAAAAGTCATTAAAAATGCAGAGGAGATATATAATTATATATATCCTCTGTATAGATATATATCCTCTGTATAGAATCCTCTGTATAGAATGATACGTGGAAAAAAGAAACAAATAAAACAGTCACTACCATGATGAAAATGATGTGGCAAGGAATTAGAAATAAAAAATTATGTTTAAACCATTTAATTGCATAAAAATGGTTGGCAAATTCTTTGCATTTAGAAATAATAAAATTTCATGGTTCTTGATGAGATTCAAACCAAGACCTTCAACATGGCAAGTTAACACACTAACCATTGCATGAAAGTACAACACTAAGTGACATAATTATACTTCAGACTTTGATCACCGAATCACAGTGATGAATTTCAGCCTTCAAAAACTTGGTTTTGCTCAGTGTTGTGTGAAGCTAATCTAATGTAAGCTGATCTCTGTGATTATGATAACTGTATATCTGACACTGAATCATGTCTTGTGTGGAAGTATCCAGTAGTGTTTAGTTAGCGCTGGGCTTGAAACGTGCATATTTCATTACATTGTGTTACATTAAATTAATACTTGTTCCAGAGATCATGAACATGACATTTTGTAATGATGTGGAACGTGTCAGTTTAACTTAAGTTTTCATCACACATTTTTTTAACAGTTATTACTTCATATCTAAAAAAATCATCTATTGAGTAGAAGGAGTAGTCATTCAAAAATTCTTTTGTTTTTAAATTTTGGTTGGCTGTCTGTCAGACTTTTAATGCTATTTGGCAAATGACCAAAGATTTTTGTAGCAGCATAATTCTGTGCCAAAGTCAGATTTACCCCAGAAAAGTGAATATTATCCTTTCTTCTAATGTAGTCACGTCACTGTTATTTTTTAACTGGGATGGGTTATTAATAACAAATTGGATAACTGAATATATGCATTGTGAAGGAACAGTGAAATCTCCAAGTTCCTTAAATAAACGTCTGCAAGGTGATCTTGGATGGGTTCCAGCTATTATTTTCTTAATGATGAATTACCACAAAATATGATGCCATATCAAAGCAGTGAATAAAAACAGGCATAGGAGGCTAATTTGCTGATACGTTTATCACCAAAATTTGTAATAACACTAATAGCATAAGTGTCTGAACCTAACCACTTCAGCACATCATCAATGTGTTTCTTACAATTCAGTTTCTCATCAATACACTTCCCCAGAAATTTTGAATATCCTGCCTTAGCAAGACATCAGTTCAAAGTCTGTATCTAACTATGGTGTCATGCAATTTGTTGTACAGAATTGTATATACTGTGTTTTCTCAAAATTTAGTGAGACTCCATTCGCAGAGAACCCGTTAATAATTTTGTGGAAGGCATTATTTAAAATTTCCGTGGCTAAATCTTGTTTGTTGAGTGCGATTACTATACTTGTATCATTGGCAAAAAGAACTAGCTTTGCACCTTCATGAATATAGAGAGGCACGTCTTTAATATCATATGTTAAGAACAGTAAGGAACCCAAGACTGAACCCTGTGAAACTCAATTCTTGATACCCCCAGTCAGAGCACTCTGCTGATTTTTACAGACTATCGGTACTGTTAATTTCAACCTTCTGAATTCTCCCAGTTAAATATGAATTAAACCATTTGTGCACAATACCTAAGCTTATGTAGAAGAATTTCATTATTTGCATGGTCAAAAACCTTTGAGAAATCACAAAATATCCCAGTGTGTGACGTTCAGTTATTCAGAGCATTTAAAATTTGATCAGTGAAGGCATATATATAACTTTCTATTGAAAAGCCTTTTTGAAAACCAAATTGACATTTTGTTAGTTCTTCTTCTTCTTCTTTCGAATGAGCCAGCTAAGGACCACGATATTCAGCTTTTCAGCATGGAGAAGGACTTGATGTTTGCTCAGTAATCCCGCATTCTCTGGCTATGTTTCCCCTTTCTCTCCTTTGTCTGAAGAGCGCCAGTCTTTTTACAGGGTGATCTGTCGTGAAACCTCTTTTCTTTTAGTATCCTTCAGAGAAGTGCTCGGTTTCTAATGTCACTTTCAGTTATGTTCAGTTCCTCAATGTCTTTCTTGACTTCTATCAGCCATGGTTAGTACTTCATTTTTACAAATATGTGAAGCTGCTCTTGAATACATAATTTTTCAAGAATTTTGGATACAGCTGTCAGAAGTGAGATTGGGCAGTAGTTGTTAGTGTCAGACCTATGCCCTTCTTTATGTAATTGTTTAACAATAACATATTTCAGTCTATCTGGAAAATGCTCTGTTTCAGCGAGCTGCTACATATGTGACTGAGAATCCTACTTATCTGTTGGCAACAAGCCTTTAGTAATCTGATGGAAATGCCATCAATTCTATAAAAGCTTTTACTTTTGAGTGAAATTATTATTTTCCTCATTTCAGTAGGAGGTTTCAATTTTATCAAATTGTGAAGGTACTGCCTCTTCCATATATAGCCAGGCATTTTCTACTGAATAATTGGATCCTATTTTCTCTACAACACTTAAAAATGATTATTAAAATATTTTCTACTTCTGACTTTTTGTTAACAAACTTTTCAGTGTATTTGATAGAAGTACAGTCTTCCTATGCTCTCAGTTGCTCTGTTTCCCTTTTCACAATATTCCAAATTGTTTTAATTTTATCGTCAGAGGTGCTAATCTCAGACATAATGCACATATTTCTGGACTTTTTAATAACTTTTCTCAATACAGTGCAGTAGTGTTTATAATGTTTGACTGTTTCTGGGTCATTACTTCTTGTAGCTATAAGATACATTTCCCTTTTCTGTTTACAAGAATTTTTATCTGTTTAGTAAGCCATGGCATTTTAGATGGTTTCTTACTTTTAGATGGTTTCTTACAATTATGTTTCACTGTTTTCTTAGCCACAAAGGTATCACAAAATAGTTTAAAGTTTAAATAAGCATAAGGTTCCCTGTACACATCACCCCATTCTAACTGTTGCAAGCTTTCCATAAAATTTGCAGTTGGAGGATTGTTTTGCATTTCTGTATGGAGCTGTGTTATATGCTGTAAGTAGCTGTGCATCATGACCAGACAGACCATTCGTAACAGGAGAAGTTTTTATTTGATTTAATTTATCTTGGTGTACAAAAACATTATCTGTCAGTGTACTATGCACAAGCATAGTCAGTGTACTGCTTTCCAGTACTGCTTGAGTAGGAAAATCAATAACTGATGTCAAATTGAAAGAACCAAGTAATACTTCAAGGTCAAGCTTTCTGTCAGACCCCTTCAGAAAATCTACGTTGAAATCTCCACAAAGAGTAGTTTTCTTCCTTCTGTCTCACAGCTAGCACAACAAAGAAGCCAAGTTTCCAAAAACAACCAAAAATTTCCCAGTTGGACCCTGTACACAGCTATAATTATAAAAGTACCATCATCGTTTAGTTGAAGCTCACATGCACAAGCTTCTGTATGTTGCTCTACACAAAATTTTTTAGTTCCTAAATTTTTCACACTAAGATAACTTTTAACACATATGGGAACTTCTTCTCTCTCCATTGCATCCTTACTTGCATGTGCTGAATGCTTCTATCCAGCTATGTTTATCTTTTCTATACCTGTGCCTATATGATGTTCAGACAAGCTTAGTACATCTATTTCATCCGCAGTTTCTAAACTTCTAAACAAACAAGAAGATCATCTACTTTGTTTTTTAATCCCCTGATATTGTGATGCAATATACTAATACTATTTTTCACTGTTCTTTTATGAGAATCTTGTGACATCCTAACATTATTTTTCACTGTACTTTTATGACAGTCTTGTGATATTTTAACGTTTCTAGTACCTGCCTGTCTGAGCTATTAAATAAGCTTAATTTCATTCAATTTTGAGGCATTGGATACTTATGTTAGCCTAAAAAAGGGTAATTTCCCCGAGTCTCAGGGCCCCCCTTTAAAGATTTTGCTATCACCCCAGCCAATTTACCTATCCCCTTCCTATTGAGATTCTTGTGTGTGTATGTTGGTTGTGGTATGGTTTCCATGTATGATGAAATACGAAATAAAATTGCCAGATCCCTGATTCGTGATCCAAACACATCAAGAACGAATGCCGGGCAAAGAATTGGAAGTGAACTGACCAGTTGTTGTGGTAGTTTGGGAGCGGCAAACGGTTTGGGCAGGCATGGCGCTGAGCACTCTGATCAGAGGGAACCGGCACCATCTTATGAAGTGCCAAGTAATTTTAACCAGACTATAGTTTATATATTTTCATAATATTAACTATCTGTTGCAGAATTTAATATGCTTTTAAGATATTCGAATAATCAAAAAACTTTAACGTATGAAATTTTGTAACAAAGCAAATCCTGAACTCTAAACAAAACCCGGATTTTCAGTTTGTCACAGGTTATATTCAGCTGTAGAGTGAAGCTTTGTTGAGTAAATCTCATATTATTTAAGTTTTTCTTTCATTTTCATATTGGATGTGTTGTTGAGAGTGTCAATAAGACTTAATGTATGGCAGTGTGATTCTGCTCGGAAAAGAGCTTGTAGTCCTTGAATGAAAAATGAAGTACTGTCTTGGAGATAAAACTGATTGACTTACATTCTTTTTCTTTTCGGCAAATCACACTAGGATTTCTACAGCCGTTACCGGTTTCAGGATGCCAGTGGTCATCTTGAGCCTAAAACCAAATGCCTTCGAAACAGCTTGCAAGAACAGGATGTGCCTTTGACGATAACCACTGGCTGATCAATAGTGGCAACAGCTTTATGAAATGAAATGCCCGGAGCAATAAATATACGATATTAATTAATTACCGTAGTTTCAGAAAACAAACAGTGTTAAAGATATGTTCATGCTGTAAATTGCGTTGAGAAAAAAGGGTACTGCACCAAGGCATTGTTGCACCAACATTAAGCAAGGACATGGTTTTTTTTATGTATTCTCCATAGACAGTCAATTAGAAAACTTAAGTCTGCATGTATTTGTAGCCCATCACTTATTTCTGTAAGACTAAATATATCGCATTGTGATGCGGATCGAAAAATATGTTTTGCTTCGCGGATGCAATCCATTTCTGACTTCGTTGATGAGTTTCTTTAAGATCGGCTCTGACCGCATAATAACTATGAAGTAAAGGAATGTAATAGCTTATTCCAAGGATCTAATTTCAGATAGCCTAAGAGCTAACAACGCTTGCCGTAACTGTCAAAATTTGAAACAACTATTGTATATTATCCAGAAAGAAAATGGAAAACGCCGTTGTAGCGGATGTATTATTAATAGCTTAGGCTCGGCGTCTGGAGTGACGTCTTTGTCACTGCTTTTACCTGGTTGCCTGCGTCTGAGACCGACTTCAACCACGCGTTCTTTTGTGTCTGTAAGATCCTTGCGCAAAACGATTCAGGCAATTTCGCTTACATGAATAGTACCAAAGCTTGTTTTTTGTGCCAGAAATTGCACCCCAAACTTATTCTTACACCGTGTGTAAAAAAGGAAATGTTGAAATTGGTTGCTGATGAATTAAACGGTAGTGTTGCGGTTATCAGCAACGCGGATCTGGTAAGAATGTATACATAAGTGTGCATTTATTTCTTTCGTAGCCGGTATGAATAATTCCCGTATTCGATTTTTTTCTGACGCTGTATTTTTTGCAGACATACGGTAGCCGATTCAGATTTTGAAACTTGCGTCTATTTTGAACTGGACGCACATTGGCAGTATTTTCAAACAACTGTCAAATGCTTGCCCAGTTGTGCAAACTGTTATTGTTGTCAGTCAATAGTGTTACATAATTCCTCCATACATGTTAAAATGTGAGTGCCGAGTTCTTATTCGCCGTTTGTGTGTGTGTGTGGCTTTAGTACACTTGGTACAACTCTGCAATTTGCAGAGCGGCTGCTTTTCGTGGGCACGTCATTAGTTATTAAAAATCATATGGAGAGCACTGTATGTCAGCCTTTTATAGCAAAGATTTTTCATTTGTTGCTTAACAATACATATTTTCACACGCATATTGTTGCAGTTTTCAGAAAAACATGCGGTATAAATTGTGGAATGTTCTTTCATTTCAGACGGAAGGACATTGCATCTGCAAGAACCAGACGTCTCCGGAAATGACGGTAAATATTTGTTACACGAAAACTTAATTCTTTGTTGTCCTTTAAGACAAGGGCTGTTTGCCACTTGCCTGCTTTCAACCGTGACACCATCGAAGTCGTGGGCGTTAATGACTCGTCGAAATCCAGTTTGTGTAAAAATTTGAACCTTAACAGTTACTGAAACTAATCTAATGACAAGAATTTGCTGGTTCCGCCGACTCACAACCATACTGTCACATTTCAACACAATATGATGAACTACGGTCTGAAAGAAGCTGCATAATTATTCAGTCAGATCTTGGCAAGATTTCGAAGCTGTGGAAAGATTGGAAACTTGTGCTGAATGTTCAGAAATACATATTATCCTACAAGTATAATATCAATGAGTCACTGTTGGGAATAGTCAACTCATATAAATACCTGGGTGTAACACAATGTTGAGGTATGAAGTGGAATGTTCAAATTGGCTCAGTTGTGGAAAAAGCAGGTGCTAGACTTCAATTTAATGGTAGAATGCTGGGGAAGTGCAATGAGTCGACAAGTCAGATGCTTACAAATCACTCGTGCGACTGGTTCCAGAATATTGCTCACGTGTGGCATCCACATAAAATAGGACTAATGGGGATATTGAACGTACAGAGCAGGGCAGCACACATGGTCGCAGGTTTGTTTGATATGTGGGAAAGTGTCACAGAGATACTGGAGGAAGAGAACTGGAAGACTCTTGAAGATAGACATAAACTATCCTGAGAAAGTCTCTCAACAAGGTTTCAAGAATTGACTTATGATGACTAGGGATATACTGCAACCCCCTATGTATCACTCACATAGGGATAGTTAGGTTAAGATTAGATTAACTACAGCATACACAGAGGTATTCAGACAATCATTCTTTCCATGCTCTGTATGTGAATGGAATGGGAAGAAACTCTAATAGTCAGCACAGTGGGATGTACCCTTTGCCACGCACGCCATGATGGTTTGCAGAGTATAACTGTAGGTACAGAACGTAGACCATAGCAGATCTGTCTGGCACTACCAGTACGAAGATTTAGTATTCCCATTTATTGCCTTCACCAACTCAACGAAACTACCACCAAGCTGACATCCGGTATTGGCAATTTCAACCAACCTGTGTTTGACCTTAATTCTTTATAGTGCCTCTGTTTGACATTAATTCTTTCCAGTGGTACTGTAGGGGATAATAGTTTCTACCACTTCCAGACTGACAAATTGCGTGATATATAGCTACACAATTCTCTCACCATTCTTCTTCCATGAGTAGACCCTGCGACTAAATTTGCAGTAAACACCATTGATCGGATAACTCTCAAAATAAAGAGTAATCTGATTGTGGTAAGACTTATGGACGACAGAATCCCCCAAGCTGAAATGAAAATTTCCTATTTCATTTGTGTCACTGCAGCTACTTCCATAATACTAATGACCCTATGCCAATATTACTAGCTACTACAAATCGTTGTGGTTTTTGCCCTTGAGGGCTATCGGAATCAAAGAGTGTTAACAGTTGTGGTACCCAGAATGAGGAAATTGTTACGCAGGGTACTACTGCAACAGCCTACATGCTTTCCAAGCTACAGGATTTATTTGTAATATTAATTAATATTGTTCACCTAGTGGCCTACAGTGAGTTTAATTTAATATTCTGGCTCTTATTCATTTTCCTTTTGGTTCAACGTGATTTTCATCAGCTTACTGTGTCTAACACTGTCCATTATGAATCTCCTTTATGGACAGATTGCATTTTCCCTGTATCCCACAAATAAATCGAAGTCTGTTACCTGCTTTATTTATGGCTGAGCCTGTGTGACATTCAATTTCATATCGCCATAGATTGTTACATCCAGATGTTTGTATGACTTTACTGATTCCAATTGTGACTTAGTGATAATGCAGTCATACATTATTGCATTTTGTGAGGTGCACGGTTTCACATTTCTGAATCTCTAAAGCAAGTTGCCAATCGTTGACCCTCTCGAAATCTTGTCAAGATCTGACTGAATATTGGGCAGACTCCCTTGCCATTCTTGTGCTTTATTATTGTACCATCTGCAAAAAAATCTGATACTTTTAGAACTATTTTTTTTTTAAATTGTTAATAGACAACCTGAACAGCTAGGGTATCAACTCACATCCCTGGGGCATGACTGAAGTTACCTTTATACCTGTTAATGACTCATCAAGATAAATTTTGTTTCTTGCACCAAATGATCACATGTTCACTAACATGCATTTGAGTGGTACTGGGTGAAATGTATTTGAGAAGTGAAGAAATACTGCATCCATCTGACTGTCTTCATCTTGGGCATTCAGGATGTCATGTGAGACAGACATAAGTTGGCTTTCACATGACAAATTTTCGGTATCCATGCTGGGTGGCGTAACAGATGAATGTCAGTGATATTGGATGGTAGTTTTTTTTAATCCTTTCTGCTACCTTTCTTGTAGAGTGTGTGAATGAGCTTTCTTCCAACTACAGGGCACAGTATATTTTTAGAGGGATCTGTGCCATATTGTGAATAAAAGAAGGGCTGTCAAATTCTGTTTAGCTCTGATATGAATTCAATCCTGCCCTGGGATCTCATTCAGTTGTGGCAGTGTCAATTGTTCATCAACACCACTGATAATACTATTTATATCCATTATCTTTACAGTGATACAAGAATTAAACTTCAGCAGTACTCCTGTATCTTTCTTTGCAAAGAAAAGTTTGAAAATGGAGTTTCACAGTTTTGCTTTTGCTTTGTCACCCTCAGTATCATTTCTTGTGTCATCTATGAGTGACTGGGCACTTGACTTTGGTGCCAGTAATAACATTTTCATATGACCAGAATTTCTGTGGGTTTTGTGAGAGTTTTTTTTCAGTAAGTCAATGAAAGCTTCGTGCATTGGCCTTTGGAAAGAGAAACACCTCTTTGTTGAGACCTGTGCTTTGTTGTACAGGTATTGTGCAGAAGTTCTGTTTCTTTAGAGAGACTATGCCAGAGAGGCTCCGTTCCATCATGAACTGTTCTACTACCTTACACCTATCCAATATGTGCTCAACAATGTAGAAAAAGATAGATTTTCACTTACCATAAAGAAGAAATGCTAAGTTACAGGCAATTACAGACAAGCTTAATTAAAAGACACTTACATAGAGTTCTGGCCACAACTTTCATCAGCAAAGGAGAATCACACATCATTCATACACAGAAGCAAGCACACCTCATGTAGACATGAACGCCAACTCTGGCAGCTTGGACCAGAATGCGACTATCACTTGGGATGCAAGCAGCAATCTGGAAGGAATGAGGAAGGGAAGGGATAGTAATGTAAGGGTTGGGAGACAGACGAATGCTGTCAGGTGGAGTAAGCAGAAACTAGAATGCCAACAGATGCAACATCAGGAGGTTGTGGGGCAGGGAGGTGGCAAAAAAGGGAGAGAAGCAGGAAAAGATGAGAAGGTGCATTGGCAGAGGGTGGCAAGCAGAGAGGCTGGGAGACAAGAACGGGGAGCAGTTTATAGGGCAGAGGCTGTGGGAACAGTATGTTATTATAGGTTGAGGCTGGGATAATTATGGGAGTGGAGAATGTGTTGAAAGGATAACTCCCATCTATGGAGCTGTAGAGTTCAGAGGGTAGGTTCCAGATGACTTGGGTGGTGAAGCAGGCATTGAAATCAAGCTTTTTATGTTCAGTTGCATATTGTGCCACAGGGTGGTTTACTTTGCTCTTGGCCGTAGTTTGGCAGTGACCATTTATCCTGGTGGACAGTTGGTTGGTAGTCATACCAATATAAAAAGTTGTGCAATTATTGCAGCAGAACTGACAAATGACAGGGCTGTTTTCAGAGGTAGCCTGGCCGCTGATGGATAGGATGAACCTGTGACAGGGCTAGAATACAAATTGCTGAGTGGGTGGATTGGGCAGGTCTTGCACCTGATTCTTCCACTGGAATATGATCCTTGTGGCAAAGCGTTGGGATTTGTAATGACGTAGGGATGGGCTAGAATGTTGTGGAGGTTGCGTGGACAACAGAACACCATTTTAGGAGAGGTGGAAAGGATCTCAGGTAGGGTGTCCTGTGTTTCAGGGCATGTTGATAGGTAATCAAAGCTTGCGCAAAGGATGTGGTTCGGTTGTTCCAGTCCGGGGTGGTACTGGGTGACAAAGGGGCACTCCTTTGTGGCCAGTTCTTGGGGGTTTTGGGAGGATTGTGGTGTAAGGGGAAATGGCATGGGAGATATGTTTGCGGACTAAGTCTGGGATACAGTGCCTGTTTGTGAAGGCCTTCTTCTGATTCCTGCATTGGAAGTGCTTCTCTGTTGCCAATCCCTTCAACCAAAATCAACGTAATTCTAACATTGAACCCTGCCTTTTCCACTTCATACCACCATCCAATTGTGATCCTCCCCCTCTTCCACCTAGCCACCTGCTGGTCACCTTCAAGGAATTCCTTACCTTCATCTTAGCCTCACTATTCTTCCCCAAGTCCCTTCCACAGAACGTCAACCTTTCAGAAGAAGAAAGAATAGCTATACACAACCTCAAGCAAATCCTGACCTACTCATCCTACCTGCTGACAAAGGTTCCACGACTTTTGTTCTGAATCACAGTGAGTTCATGGCAGAATACTTCTGCCAATTATTATGACTCCTCCACCTATTAACTCTATCAGAGTGATCCCATCCCAGAATTCCAACCTGCTTAGGCCCTTCCCAGAATCTCTAACCTGAATTCATTTCTCTACTCACACCTATGAAATTCTGCACATCCACCTTCTACATTCTCCCAAAAATGCACAAACACAACAATCCTGGATACCCGGTTGTGGCTGGTTATTGTGCCCCTAATGAAAGAATTTTGGCCCTCATTGACCAACACCTCCAACCAATTGTCCGTAATCAAGCCTCACACGTCAAAGACACCAACCATTCCTTCACTGTTTCTCCACCATCCCTACCCCATTACTTCCTCAATCCCTGTTAGTCACTGTTGATGCCGTCTCTCTATACACCAACATCCCTCATGCCCCTGGTTGTACTGCTATTGAACACTACCTTTCCCAATGCCCTTCAGCCTCCAAACCCACTAGGGTCATTCCATGTTAACTCTCCTAGGGGTCCCCACTTTACCCTCTCTGATACTGAGGAAATTTTTACAGTGATGTACATACAGAACTTACATGAAGCACCCCAAATTACAGCTCCATAAGTAGTATGGTTGGGCCACTGGCTACCCTTTTGTAAAGGTTAGTTTTTTGACATTGCATCTTAAAGGAGTAAATCATCAACTTTGTTTTACCATTACTCAGTATATAACAGACCTGCCATACTGAAACTTAGTGATCCTGTACAACTTTGGGTACAATAGCTTAGTTATAGAACTAAAAGTCAAATTATAGTAAATTCATCATAAATATGCTTTCAAAGTGGGTCATACATCTTGTCATAACAGATCTTGACCATACTTTATTGTCTTGTACCTATTGAAAGAATAACTTTCTGAAACTGATTCTATAAGCACCTGCAGCCTGTCAGCATGTCAAAAAGCTCTGCAAGTGGCACCTGGATTGCTCAAATAACAACTAAGTTATCTAAGTTTAAAGTCTACTAAAAAAATTTAATTAGTCAATTTTGGCCCATTTTTCAAGAAGTCATATCTCAAAAAGCATCACTCAGATCTGATTTTTATCGATGCCATTGAAAAGAGCTCACTTAATTTGATCAGGAGAAGTTGTTTTTATTTTTGAGACAGACAAGTTTAGTGACAATAACGGAGTTTAAAAACATGCTTCAGCAATGATTCTGAAGCACACTGTTGTGTAGTGAATGTTTGGATTTAATGTGTGCTTTTTTAAATGATGCAAAGTCTGTTGTCATTACCACACAATGTGTTTTTCTGCAACTACAAATTATTTCAAGGTGTCTGACTTTTAGAAATGTTTATCTGGTCATTTAAATTTTTTTCTGTTCTGTACCCAAATGGCATACGAAAGTTTCCACTGTCTATGACTGCTTAATTTTTTTCATTTGGAAATATACAGAACTTTTACATTATCAAATATTGATAGAAAAGGCAATTGGAAGTAAAAACTGAATTGTAGTTTACTGGATATCAAAGACATTTCAGTGCCTTGTAGCACGGCCTTGCAGATAATTCTGGATGTCATCTGAAAACATATACACATCAACAAGGCTTAAAACATATCAAAGAATTTTCAGTAGAACATCCAGCAGAATCAGTCGATGCAACTCCTTTTGATGTCTCCCTTCTGAAATTTCAGAGGGTAGCAACAAGTAATGCCAAAGGTTTCGCAAAACGAAAAATAAGCAAAACTCAAGAAGCAATTGTGAATAACATTGCTGCTGCTGAAGGCTTTGACCCAAAAGGTTTTCAAACACCTAGTACAAGCAAGGTATGTCCTGATTGTGAATACTATAAGCAGCTGATTAAAGAATTGAAAGAAAAGTTGCAATTGTCAAGGCAGCCTCAAAAATTGCAAATTGTGACATTAGTACCTCAAAGCTGGACTATAAAAGAGAGAATGCTAGAATAGGCATTTCATAAAGAACTATAAAAGCAGCTAGGAATTTAAAGTCAGAAAATGGTGTATTAGCTGTGCCAAAGAACAAATGTGGCAAGAAGATTTCAGATGAAATAAAAGTAAGAATGGTAACCTTTCTTCATAATGAAGAATTTAGCCAAATTTTGCCAGGTAAAAAGGAGTGTGTATCAATTAGAATAGAGGGAAAGAAAATTTTGATGCAAAAATACCTTCTGAAAATAATTTCAAACAATGGAAAATCCAGGATGGGTGAAAAGGAAAGTTGCTACTCACCATATAGCGGAGATGCTGAGTCGCAGATAGGCTCAACAAAAAGACTCTAACGTGTGTGTGTGTGTGTGTGTGTGTGTGTGTGTGTGTGTGTGTGTGTGTGTGTGTGTGTGTGTGTGTTGAAAGCTTTAATTTTAAGAGTCTTTTTGTTGTGCTTATCTGCAACTCAGCATCTCGACTATATGGTGAGTAGCAACTTCTGAATAATTTGAAAGAAATGTTTGCAGCCTATCGACTTCTTCATGGGCTTGGAATGGGATTTTTCAAATTTTTTTATTGACCAAAATGTAAAATTGATGCTTGGAAGCTGCCCAATTAAAGAAGATTGCTAGAATAATGTTTGATTTGGAATCCAAAGACTGTGTGCTCCATTGGGGTGAAATCTGTCCAGGGAAGGAACTTTGAAGACAGTGAACCAGATGATACTGTCAAGTTCAAACAGTGGTTGCACATTGATAGACACACATTAAAAACCAAGCATATGACCACTGAGGATTTTATTGAAGATCTGATTTTGAAAATTGACAAGCTTTCCACTCACCATTATATTGCAAAACAACAAAGCAAACACTTAAAGTGCATAAAAGAAAGCATGAAGCCAACTGAACTAATCATATTAATGGATTTCGCTGAAAATTATTCATTCATTGTCCAAGATGCAGCTCAAGGTTTTCCTTGGCATAACAGCCAAACAACTTTATGCCCACTTGCTGTGTATTTTAGAAATAACTTGGACGTCAACAGCATCAGGCAACAGCCTGAAATGTGATGCAATCACTGTACATGCTTTCTTAATGAAGTTAATAGATCACACATTTACTGCTTTGGTGATGGGCAGCAGCACAGTACAACTTGAAAAATTTTCTGAAGCTTTACCAGCATCAAAATGACTGGAATCTCAGCTGAATGGTACTTTTTTTCTACAAGCCATGGAAAATCTCCCTGTGGTGGATTTGGAGGAACTTCAATGTGTCTGGCAGCAAGAGCAGACCTTCAAAGGCCAACTGAGGTCCAGATTTTGATAACAACTGATTTGTTTAATTACTGTACAAATAATATCTGTGGAATCCAATTTGTTTTTGTTTTAAAAGAAGAATTTCAAGTATCGAAAACTGAGCAGGAAGAACGGTTATTGTTTTGTGGTAATTTTTGACCAAAGTCAAACAATAGTTTCTTACAGAAATATTGCAGCCTTACAACCAGGCCGATACATTACCTGTATTTATGATGGAAAATGGTGGATTTGTAATGTCTCTGAAGTTTCACATGAAGAAAATGATGTCTTAGTCAGTTTCATGCACCCCGGTGGACCTGCACATTTATTCTGTTGGTGAGTAAGGCAGGATGTTTGTTGGATTCCAGACCAACACATTATTTCTGTCATTCCAGCTCCAACAGCTGCAAGAATGGGCCAACATTATAGCTTGCTAGAGTCAACTGTAACTGCTATTAGTAATACATTTCAGCAACTGAATTAATGAGAACTGAAATATTGTGATTTAGGAACCATAAAGAGTAAGACTGGTAGTGGTGAAGCTACCATGGACCAACACAAGACGGTGCATTGTGTATTTTTTAATGTAATGGAAATGTAAGTTTGTTTGTTCTTAAATGCATCTCAAAATAAAAACAACTTTTTCTGATCCAGCCAGATGTGTTCTTTTCAGTGGTGCTCAGAAAAATCAGATTTAAGGAATCCCTTTTGAGGTATGACCTCCTGAAAGTGAGCCAGAATTGATTAATTAAATTTTTGAGTAGATGTTGAACTTAGAAAACTTAGTTATTATTTGAGCAGCCTAGATGCCACTTGCAGATTTTTTTGACATGCTTACAGACTGCAGATGACTAAAGAATCAGCTGCAGAAAGTTATTTTTTCAGTAGATACAAGCCAATAAGCTATTGTCAAAATTCATTACGACATTTATGAGGCACTTTGATAGCATATTATGATGAATTAACCATAATTTGACTTTTCGTTCTACAACCAAGCTATTGTACCCAAAAATTTGAACAGAGTCACAAAGTTTTAGCATGGCAGGTCTGTTAGATACTGAGCAGTGGTAAAACAAAGTTGATGATTTATTCATTTAAGTTGTAACGCCAAAAAACTAGCCTTTAAAAAAAGGTGGCTAGTATCGCATCCATATGGAGCTGTAATTTGGCAGTGCTCTGTTTAAGCCCTATACATACATCCTGTAAAAATTTAATCGAAACTGAAGATGGTCGAGTGGGAAGCTTACCTAAAATCAAACCACTTGAAATGGAATGACCCGTTACTTCAGTCCTCATATGCCTTACTAACTTTATCCTAACCCACAACTACTTCCTCATATGCCAACCTGTTTTTGAGCCATCTAGAGAAGTTCTTCTTAGCCTCCCAAAACACCAAACCCTTAATCTGGTTCATGTTCATTGATGATATCTTAATGATCTGGACTCAGGGCCAAGATACCTCATTGTCATTCCTTCACAACCTCAACACCTTCTCTCCCATCCACTTCACCTGGTCCTCCTCAACCCAGAGTGCCACCTTCCTAGATGTAGACCTCCTCCTTTCTGATGGATCCATCCACACCTCCATCCACATTAAACTTACCAACCACCAACAGTACCTGCATTTCAACAGCTGTCATGCCTTTCATACTAAAAAATCTCTACCATACATCCTGGCCACTGGGGGATGGCATATTTACAGTGACAGAAGCTCCCTTGCTCAGTATTTTGAGGGACTTCACAAAGAGGCACTATCTCCCAGACCTAGTCCACAAACAGATCCCCCGTGTTATTTCCTCTCACACCCCCAATTCTCCCACCACTCCCAACACCCAGTTGCAAAGGAGTGCCCCCTTCGTCACCCAGTACCATCCCAGACTGGAACTAGTTAACTACATCCTTAAGCACGGGTTTGATTACCTACCATCATGCCATGAGATGAGGGACATACTACCTGAGATCCTTCCCACCTTTCCTAATGAGGTGTTCCCATTGCCCACTCAACCTCTGCAACATTCTAGTCCATTCCTATGCCACTCCCAATCCCAACCCCTTGCCACAAGGATCATATTCCTGTGAAAGACCGAAGTGCAGGACCTGCCCAATCCACCCACCCAGGACTTTCTATTCTGGCTCTGTCACAGGTTTATCCTACCCGTTCAAGGGCCAGGCTGTCTGTGACAGCAGCCCTGTCATTTACCAGCTCTGCTGCAATCAATGCACAGCCTTTTATGTTGGTATGACTACCAACCAGCTGTCCACCAGTATGAATGGCCACCACCAAACTGTGACCAAGAGCAGAGTAGATCGCCCTGTGGCACAACACGCGGCTGAGCATAACAAGCTAGATTTCAATGGCTGCTTCACTACCATAGCCATATGGATCCTTCCCTCCACCACTGCACAAGTGGTAACTATACTTGCAACACATGTCCTTGCCTCAACATCAGGTAACATACTGTCCCCACACCGTCGACCCAACGGTGCCGCCCCCCCCCCCCCCCCCCCCCCCCCCCCCCCGTGTCCTATCATCATATCATCATCTTTCCATTTTCATTTGCAAACCTCTGTTTGCCATCCTCTGCCAATGCATCAGCCCATCTTTCCCCGCTCTTCTCATTTTTTGCTCCTTTTTTACCCATTTCTCCGCCCGACAACTTCCTGATGCTGTGCCTGTTGTCATTCTAGTCCCTGCACACACCTCCAGACTGTGTTTCTCTCTCCTCCCATCAGTACACTACTACCCCTTCCCTTCCCCACCCTCTCCAGATTGCTGCTTGCATCCCAGATGATACATGCATTGTGGCCTGAGCTGCCAGAGTTTGTGGTCATGTTTGCATGAGGTGTATTTACCTGTGCATGTGGATGGTGTGTGTTTCTCTTTTGCTGATGAAGACAGGGCCTGAAAGCTTTATGTAAGTGTCTTTTAATTGTGTGTATCTGATGCAACTTACAGTAATTAGCAATCTGTCTTTATCATTTATTTCAGTGTGCAAGTTGAACACGGCTATATGTGGTTGCCATTGGTGTTCTTGTCCTATTTAGGCATTTAAGTCTCCCAGTGCAATTTTGATGTCATATTGTGATAATCTGGAGCACATCTGGCCTAATGTTTCATAGAATTTGTCCTGAGTTGTGTCATGGAAACTTTCTGAGATGTTTCTATATGTGCCCCTGATCCTAATATAGGATATCTCTTCATTGACGTATTGTCGTGTCATCAAATTGAGCGTTATTTTATTATGTAGTGGAAATACTGTCCCAAATACACGATGACCATGTTTGTTTGCACTGTATATGACTGTACAGTTTTCGTTCTGTGTATGCCTTGTCCAGGCCATCTCTCTCCTGCAGGATTGTAATATCCATCTTGTACTCTTTTAGTTCTTCATCAAGTATCTTTGTCTGTCGTGCAGCGTGTAGTGTTTGTGGTGTTCTTACATTCCATGTTCCTGTTTGTAGTCCTTTATTTGTAGGATTGTTTCGTTTTCCATGACATCCATTCCAATACGAGGCAGTGTGTGTGTTTGTAGGAACCCTCTAATTTTTTACAATGTTGAATGATTAGTCCAATGATTAACTCTCCCACTTTATCCAGGCTTGGGACCAGATGCAACTGTATCTTCCTTCCAGGTGTGGCTCATCAACTTCGCCACAGCTAGAAACATGTATATTGACAGTGCATCATTTCCCCGTAGAGACATAACATAAAGTAATATAAACCTCACTGGTTGGGCTAACTAGGAACCAAAAAGACCATGTGTTATTATTATTATTATTATTAGACTTCGCCAGAAGATGATGAGTATGTCACTCGTCGAAACGTCGCTGTTTGAAGACACCGCCACCCGGCTGGAAGCCCGAGAACTCTTCGCCAGCTGTATACGCCGGGAAAGCATACATTCACATTATTATTATTATTATTATTATTAATAATAATTTACTATTTACGTTTTATGTCCTTCATTGCACCACTCTAGCCAACTTTATACAAAGAATTTTTCATTTTCCTGTCAGCCCAGTACTTCTTGATTTTCTCAGATCTCATCCTTCTTTCTTCATCGGAAATCACCCTTCTTATTGTCTGTTTGTTGATTCTCACTTGCAGTCTGGTTTGTTTGTCTGTGAGTTTCCTGATTTTGTCAGTTTTGTTTCTTAGATCTTCCAATGTAATCTGTAGCTCATCCATATCTTCCTTGATTTCTGTAATCCACTTAATGTTGCACTTACTATTTCACAATTTTTCTATTATTCTCCTGATGATCCTGTTCTCTGGTGTTCTGATTAGATGTCCAAAAAGTGAAATGCGTTTTTTCCTGATTGTACTCATTACCAGTTCTAATTCCTTGTAGACTGTTTCATTTGTAGCTAGTCTCCAGTGTCCATCTTTCTGGTACGATTTGTTGATGCACATTCTGATGATTTGTCTCTCTGTTTTGAGTATTTTGTCTATTTGTGCAGTGTTAGTTGTTTTGAAGATGGTTTCACTTGTGTGTGTTATATCTGGTTGAGTGGCTGTTTTGTAGTGTTTTAATTTTGTCGCTATTGACAGGCTCTTTGTGTTGGCCATGTTGGCTTTTCTTTGAGGTTCTATGTTATGATTTCTCCCAGATATTTAAATTTATCTACAATTTTGATTTCTTGGTTTCCTATGGAAATTTTGTTTATGAGTGGTGGGTCAGTCAACATGATAACTGTTTTTTCAAAGTATATTCCAAGATCAACTTTCTGTGCTATTTCCTGTAGTGAGATAACTTGTTGTTTGGTTTCCTGAATACTGTTGGACAAGAGAGCAAGGTCATCAGCAAATCCTAGACAATTTAAACTTAAGTTGTCTTTGGGTTTTCCAGTTTGGATGTTCTTTGGGTTAGTCTTGTACCATTGCCTCATGTGTTAATAAAGGAAAAACATAAAAAGGCAGCAACAGATATTAGGACAGTGAGAGAGGCTGATATTGGATTAGACCATTCTCTTGTGCTTGTAAAGATGAAACAATCATTATCAAAACAATCAAGTATGAGCAACAGTGGCAAAAGAACACGAAGAGTAGATGTGAGTAGGCTAAAGGAGAGGAAGAGAATAAGCAGTTTAAGATTAAGCTCAGAAGTAGTTTCATGAATTAGAGAATGAAAGCAACAAGGAAGAAGGTGAAAATACGGATACAGAGTGGAACAATATAACTACAGCTATAAAGAGGAAAGCACAGGAACTATCGGGAGATAACAATAATAGCAATATCAGGCACAAACCATGGTTCAATGAAACATGTAGGAAAGCAGTTCAGGCCAGGAAGACAGCTGGCAATGATAAGCAAAGACAAATATGAAAACCCAATAAAATTCAGAACAGCCATGAGATAAGTGGCGAGAACGATCAGGCAACAGAAAAGATCATTCATAAATAAACAGATAGAGAAGGCAGAGGAGGACTACAGCCAGAACGTTAGTAAACCGTTTAACAGGACAATGAGAAGTTATAAAAATGAGAACAGAGCTAAGTCTGTGATAATGAAGGATGAGAATGGAAAACCGTTCACTGCAAATGAAACGAATCTAGAGAACTGGAGAAGATACTTCAAAGAACTGCTGAACGACACCGGTAGACAACTAAGACAATGAAAACAGGCCAGAAAACAACCAGAATGTACAACCATTTGTCAAAGAACCAACTCTGATGGAAGTGAAGGAGGCAATAAAAAGACTGAAAAATGAGATGGCCCTAGGCATAGACATGATATCAGCAGAGCTAATCAAAGAAGGGGAGACAAGACATATGAATGGCTAGCCGAATTGATAAAAGAGGTGAGGAGGCAAGAAGTAATGCTGGAGGAATGGAAAACTGCTGCTGTATGTTTCATATACAAGAAGGGAAACAAAATGTTGTCACAGAACTATAGAAGAATATCACTGCTATGCATGTGCTATAAAATAATGTCAAGAATCATACTGAAGAGGCTCAACACATGCACTGAAGAAACATTAGGCACAGCACAAGTGAGGTTCAGAAAGGGTAAGTCAACAGTTGAGCAAATATTCACACTAAGACAAATGCTAGACAAGTCAAGATACCTTCTGTATGTATATAGACTTCAACAAAGCATATGACAGCATAGTGAGAGAGGAGATGTGGAGGATAATCACAGAGTGTGGGATGCTGGACAAGCTGATAAAGCTAATAAAATGTGTGTGATGGAATCAAAGTGTAGAGTGAAGGTACAGGGGGAGTTCTCAGAAACATTTGAGGTAAAAACAGGAGTGAAATAGGGAGATATACCACCAACCCTGTTCAGTTTGGCACTCAACAACATCCTGAGGAGAGTAACACAATAATGTGCATGAGTCACCATAGGGAAAAAGATAAATGTTCTGGCTTTCGTGGATTATATTGTGGTGATCCGGTGAAAATAGTTCTAAGTATAAATGGAAATGAAACAAAGTTCCTGGTAATCGGAAGCAGATCTCCGTTAGGACCAAACCATCTGACAATCAGGAAATGAACAACATAGAAGAAAGATGCATTCACATACCTTGGTGTCAACATCAACCAACAAAACCTATAACAGGAGATCATAATGAGAATTCAAGCTGGGGAATATGTCTAGGAACTATACATAACATCATAAGATCTAAGGTGCTATTCAGGCAGGCAAAAATCTGAATATATCAGACCATCATCAAACCAGTAATGTGCTATGCTAGCGAGACATGGGCCCTGACAAAAAACAGAGAAAAAGCTCATCACTTTTGAAAATAAAGTACTAAGAAAAATATACAGACCAGTGAAAAAAAAAAAAAAAATAAATGAATAATGGAGAATAAGGAAAAACAGAGAACTCAAGACGATTATGCTCATTACCTGACATTGTAGCGAGTGAAAACTAAAAGACACAGGTGGTACTAACCTGTGAAGAGGAGAGGGGAGACCATGGTAATAAAGGCAGTGTGGAGAAGCTGAAGGAATGAGACCACTAGGATGACCAAGAACGAGATGAAAGGATAATACCATGGGAGACATGCATATAATGGGTTTGGGATATGAAGATGCAGCTGACAGGAAGGTGTGTAATGCTGGAATGAGTGAGGCCAAGGACCGGCAGTGGATTGTGTGGCCAGTGTAAGAAGAAGAAGCAATCTATCTTTTCCGATGTTGTTGATGTTCTTATCTGGAGTTTCGTAAGTGGTCAACTATTTCTGTAAACCTGAACCACAGTTCCTCGGCTTACTAGTGCTCAGAGCTGAGGGTTTAAGTTCTTCTTTGGGATAAAACACTATTTCATTTTAGCTGACATTGGTACTTTGGTAATCAGTTTTGCACCTTTCAGCTGATATAAGGAGACCTACAATTTAACGTGGATTCGTAACTACAATGCAGCTCAGTATTTTTCACATTAACAGACATTGTCAGAGGTGAAAGAATTGATAATCAGTGAATAGGCATAGCAACACCAAGCCTTTTAAGAGTTAATTGTAAAACATATATTTTTCAAAGGGCCGTAACGTTTACAAAAATAAGGACAAAATGAAAATACTGTATTTCTTAACACTTTTGATATAGAGGTCTAATATATATTTTTACCAGAGAAATTCATGACCTCGAGTTGACATGACCTGTATAATTTGAGATGAACTCACCCTGCTGTAACTAGTGCTTGATATCTTGAGTATTGACACTGGGCAGGAGTTGACATCTGAGCTGGTCCCTCACATGTTTTGTCGGTGACAGGTATGGTTATCTTGCTGGCCATGGTAATACGTCAACATCACACAGACAGCTCTTAGAGATGTCTATAATCTGTGGATGGCGCCATGATACTGTTGCTTGAGAGTTAACACTTTAGGATGCAGGATGTATGTGATGTACCATTGTGCCATCAGAGATTCCTCAATCACTACCAGCCATAACCTAAAGTCACACCCAATGGCTCCCCATATCATGACGCTAGTAGTAACATCACGTGAGCCTCTTCAGAACATTGGATGAAAAGGACCTCTCCCCAGGCCACTACAGAACTCACCTACAATTGTCACCTGGGGTAGTGCAAAACCACGATTCAGTGCTGAGCACAATGTTATGCCATTCATCAGCTTTCTACACTTCCAAGTCACAGTTCCAAATGCAGTCATTTGTGTTGTGGTGTTAAAGGCAGCCCACAAATGAGACATTAATATCCTATTCTGACTGCCACTAGTTTCTGACCAATGTAGTGTTGGGCCTCTTCATGTCCTTCACAGTGATCACTCAATATCCGATGCTGTTCATGACCTTTATGTTTTCTACTAGACCTGCTAACAACACTAAAATGAATGACACTAATGCACTATGGTGGTTGTTATACCTGTAACAGAGAAATGCAGCTGTAATCATTTACATACCTGCCAGTGGCATATATGTGTAGTAAGTGTCATTGATATCTGACTATGTCTTTGAGTGCTTTGCTTTTTTGTATGTTTATACATATACTGGCTAATGACCGAGCCTGATGTGCTGGTATTGGAAAGAAAGGTCACTAGTATGTCTTGCATCGTTGGATGTAGCAAAATTTTACATGGTGCCAGCACATTATCAGTGCTTCAAGTGTTATTAATTTGAATCAGCTATGCTGATGCCTGTGACCACTGTGCTATGGCGTACTTCTGCAATGTGACTTCTGTGTACACACTTATAACATTTGTCCTCATAACGTGAATATTCCTGTTAGGGATGCGAGGAAAACCAGTCCGGGTAACTTGAAAACATTGTATACCACAATGAATGACATCCTGTACCCTGGGATTGCGGAGAACATGACTGGGTGACTGGAGCCATATGGAACTTGTTTACCACTTTAAGTGTCTGTTGCAGAAACACGCTGCACTGTATCAATATATCACTCTGATCACAAGTGTAACGTCAAAATCTGCTGAAAAAGTGTGTTACGCTACTTGCAATATTTCAGATGGACACGCAGTTTGAGGTACTTCAGCCAGGCAGGGAACAGACTGGATCGGGGGACACCTCATTATCTGAGGCTAAGTGAATCCCTACATACGTATTAAACTTTCTGCATGTGATTTACTAAATTACACATGAATTTACACTCACCCCTGAAAATCTGCAGTCCAAAGTGCATTACTTCAAAAAACATATTACTTGAATGGTTGTAAGTATTTTAGTCTTGCTACCACATGCACTTTGTTGGAAAAATGATTAGATAATAAAGAGAATGTTGCAGACAACAGTAAAACAGACTGCTTGGACAGTGGGACTACGTTTTGAACCAAGTAATATAACCAAGGATTAGTAGATAACAAAAAGGCCCATTGGCGATCCAGACATTTGATGTCAGTTGCTTGAAAGTGTGACGTGAGGCTTTTGTGATACACCTGCCAGTCTCATTGAGCCTCATTGTATGGCTGTATTGCTGGAATGAGTGGGAGTGCCTTTGAATACTACATTGTTGAACTAGTTAAGTGTTTAACCAGTTCCTGATGCTGGTTCAGTTGTTGCTGCCAGATATCAAGAAATTTAACATTTATGATAATGCTTAGTGAACCAAAACTGTCATATTCTTATTGCCATTGTTGTACCCTTACTTTAGGGCCAACAACAGTTACTGATCACAAACTTCTGCAACAAAAGATGAAAATTGCCTGTTAGTTCACCAAACCAAACTATAATTGTTTTTGATGGAAAATATAAGCCGATGTTCCATAATGGATTAATATGCAGTAGTTTGTTTGTGAGATTGATATAAATCCAAGTACTGCTGATTTGTTATATATGTCTATTGCAAATAAAAGCTACATTAAGCGTGGCAGTGGTGGAATCTATACGCTCATAGGCTAAAGCACTATGCAACACTACTTTAAACTGGTCGAGTTAAACAGTAGTGGCCGTTTTAGTTCACTTGTTGACGTGAAGTTGGTTAATAACAACTGAGAGTCATACATTTGCCTGCTACAGCAGTTCACGTGTCTGATCTGCAATATGAATCTTCCACTTTCATATCTGGCACAGTAACTAAACATTTGCCTTCCTATGCAATGTCCTCCTCAGATTCATCATAAGCTTCAGTTTTTTGTTGGTTGCTTTCATCCTCTTTCTTTTTTTTTTTTTTCATTGATGGATCTGCTTCTGAGTCTTCCTTTTGGTTTTATAAACATTATCTTTCCTCTTGTGCAAATTGATTGTAATGTTCTTCTGTAGGGCTCGTGATTTTCTTGTACTGCTGCTTCACACTCAGTGTCAAGCTATGAAGATCTTCTGCATGTTGCTTCAGTTCGTAGTGTTTCATTTCTTGACATCTCCAGTGCATTCTTTATCACTTCCTGTTGAGCCTTGATGTTGTCCAGAGTCCAGCTTTTGTTGTTGCTAACTGTTTTCTAAAATAATAAGAAACTACCAGTGATAACACAATATAAAATACAGCTTTTAGCTAATACTGAAATATATTTTCAGATTAAGCGATACGTTAACTACTTATATATTATGCAACAGAAAGCAGGTAACCCAGGTCAACAGAAACAGTTAATTGTGAAGAGAATCAATTTTTGAAAGTATAATGAAATTGAAGGGGAAGGAAGAGGGGTAATGGAAAACGGCTGGTAGGGTTAAGGAAAAGGGTAGAGCGGGAAGTTGCCCAGAACCCTGGGTCAGGGGAGACTTATCGGATGGGATGAGAAGGAAGGACTGATTGTTGGAGACTGCAATGGATTAGATTTGAAACCCTGAGAACTTAAAGATAGAAGACAGGGTAATACACATGACAGAGATTACTGCCAAAACATCGTGCATGAGTTAATAAAAGTAAAAAGCTGAGTACATTGTATGTGATAGAGATGGGAGTAGGGGCTGTGAAAAATAGACAGGTCAGAAAACGAAGGGTATACCAAACTAAAAGGGAGTGAAGAAAGATTAGTTACAGCGAATAAATGCTGAGTTGGAAGAAATTAATGTTAATTAAAGCCAGGTGGGTGGCGAGAACCAAGGACATGTTGTAGTGCCAGTTCCCACCTGTGGTGTTCTGAGAAACTGGTATCTGGGGGAAGAATCCAAATGGGGGGTTGGTGAAACAGGCACTGAGGTTATGACTGTCATGTTGTAGAGCCCATTCCGCAACAGGATATTGCGTGTTGACTGTATACATCCTCTGCCTTTGCCCATTCATCCTAACTGAAAACTTGGTGGTAGTCATGCCAGCATGAAAGGCCAAACAGTGTTTGCATAGCATCTGGTGTATGACATGTCACTTCAGAGGTGGCTTTCCCTTTCATAGTACATGTTTTGCCAGTTGCAGGGCTGATAGAGGTCGTGGTAGGAGGGTTCGTAGGGCAATTATTACAACAGGGATGGTCAACAGAGATAGGAGGCATAGGGTAGCGAGATGGGTGCAGAAGGAGCATAGGGTCTTATAAGGATATGATATTGTGGATATTGGGAGGGTGACGAAAAGCTGTTCTACACGTTGTGGACAAAATGTCTAACAGAATGGACTTATTTTAAGGCATGATTTTAGGAAGTTGTTGCCTTGTCGAAGTAGCTGATTAATATATTCTAGGCTAGTATAATACCGAATGGCAAGTGGTATACTTCTAAGTAGTTGTTTTTTTTTTTGGGGGGGGGGGGGGGGGTGGAGCAATACCAGCATTGGATGTGATGGCCCAGAAAATCTGCTTTTGAACTAGACTGGTGGAGTAATTACATCCATTGAAGGTTGAGGTGAGAATAATGGTTTACCGCTGTGAAGAGTCTCAAACTGAACAAATATGTTTTCCTTGAATGTTGAGGCTGTGTGGGAAGTAACATTTGATAGGGAAAGAATGGCAACAGTCAAAATGAAAGTGCTATTGTTTGTTAGTAGGTTTAATGTGAACAGAATTGTGTTGCTGACCTTCACAGAGGATGAGATCAAAATCGAGGAAAGTGGCATGGGATTCAGATAGTATCATGTGAAATTTAATTGGGAGAATGTATTTAGAGATCCAAATAATTTTAATGGGTTAGCCTCACCATGATGAGATGCCATCAGTGTTTCTAAACCAAACCAGGAGCTAAAGGTAGAGCCACCTGTGAAACAACCCATCTCATACACCAGCTGGTAGGTAAACACTGTTCAGCCTTTTACGTCGACATGACTGCCGCAAAGTTATTGGTTAGGATGAGTGGGCATAGCTAGAGGGTGTAAACTACTATGTTCTACAATTTGACAGCTGTGTCCTCAGTGCCTGTTTCACCACATGTGCCATGTGGATTCTTTCCCCAGACACCAGTTTCTCAGAAATTCACAGTGGCTACACTTCAACAACAATGATGATCACAACAGTTGCGAAAAGAAACTTTAATATCTGTATACACTTACGTTAAATGTTTTTGTAATGCCAATATGGCCTGATAATGAGAGATCACCTCGAAACATGTCGCTAAATAAACAATTCAGTGTCACCAAATTTTGTGACTGATAATGGTATCTGAAAACCTTTTCATGCATTATAATTGTGAAGAGAGTATGGATAAAGTTCTCAAAAACTACTGTGAACATAAAAGTGTTTCGACATCAGGTAGTTTACTTTTGAGGGGACTAATTTGTGCTAATTAGAACATTCACAGAAAAGTATTCTTCAAGTATGCTATTGAAACAGATATTAAAAATAAAACACGTTGACCATTGAAAAAAAAAAAAAAAATAATTGGTAGTCTATTTTTTTTACTCAGCAGAAGCTGTTTGGACACTAAATGGTTCAGATAAGTACCTAGAAACAAACAAAACAAAACAAAATTATAAGTAGGCTGAATGCCTGTATATATGTATGACATTGGGGGGGGGGGGGGTATCATTACCAGTGTTAATGCTTTCCAGAGGTACTTGTTATGCATCCACTGGTACAAACAGATAGTCACTTATAGGTATCACCCCATCTAATCGTGAAATTACAGTGCTGTTTTCTCCTAAGTAACATTTGATACGTGATGCCACAGCTCTGTGTTACTGAGCCGACCTCAGGTGCGACTGAGCCGGTCGGCCCACTCTCACCTCAGTGTGGGTGGCAGACTGTGTTGAGATCTTGAGCCTCAAGGCGAAGGTACCAAATCCCATGCACTTTGCTAATAGATTCAGTGTGCTATCTGATGCTTTGGAGGGGGGGGGGGGGGGGGGGAGGCTGAGCCGGTTCAGAATGCACCTTCTGCCAGGATAGTGGCCACTCCTTCAGCAAGGTCCAGACAGGCATGTGGGGATAGGGGTTTGTTAGTTATTGGAAGCTCCAATGCTAGGCGAGTCATGGAGCCTCTCAGGGACATAGCAGCTAGGGCGGGGAAGAGGTCCAACGTTCACTCGGTGTGCTTGCTGGGGGGCCTTGTCCGGGATATGGAAGAGGCTCTTCCGGCGGCTATCGAGCGTGTGGAGTGCAGCCAGCTGCAGATTGTTGCACATGTTGGCACCAATGATGCTTGTCGTCGGGGTTCCGAGGAAATCTTTGTGTCATTTCGACGGCTGGCTAAATTGGTGAAGGCGGCCTCCATCTTTCGAGGAGTGGAAGCCAAGCTGTCGATCTGCAGCATCGTACCCAGGGTGGACTGGGGTCCTCTGGTTTGGAGTCGAGTAGAGAATCTAAACCAGAGGCTTCGTCGACTCTGTGACAAAAGTGGTTGTAGATTCCTCGACCTACGCTATGGGGTGGAAGGTTGTAGGATGCCCTCGATAGATCAGGGGTCACTACACACAGGAAGCAGCTACATGGGTAACACAGTACTTGTGGCGTGCACATGGAGGTTTTTTAGATTAGATTCCTCCCCACAAGAAACAAACCGCTGGCCTGAAAAATTACCAGTTCATGACACTGATGTGGGTGTGCCAACTGTAAAAATTGTTAGTTCGCCTAAAAGGTCATTCCAAAGGATTTAAATATGCTTAATCTCGTGTTAGTAAATTGTCGAAGTGTCTGTAGCAAGATCCCTGAGTTAATCTCCATAATAAACAGTAGCAATGCCAATATTGTATTAGGTACCAAAAGCTGGTTGAAACCAGACATAAAAAGGAGTGAAATTTTGAACTCGGATTGGACAATGTTTAGGAAGGATAGGACTTATGCTGTGGGAGGTGGTGTTTTCATTGCAGTTAAAAGCTGTTTAAATGCAGTTGAGATCGATACTGGGTTGGACTGTGAAATAGTCTGGATAAAACTGTCAGTCAGACAAGGATTGACCATTTTATTAGGACGTTTTTGTAGACCACCAGCATCCGCAACAAACGTCGCAGAATGGTTCGGGGAAAGTCTTGAGTACATAGGAAGTAAGTATCCAAATTATCCATTAGTTATAGGTAGAGACTTCAATCTAGCATCCATTGACTGGGAAAATTACACGTTTATCACAGGGGGCAGAAGCAAAGATTGGTGTAAAGTTATTCTAGAAGCGCAATTGGTTAGAAAACCAATTCGAGATGGGAACATATTAGATATCTTGGTGACAAACATACCTGATCTTTTTGAGGAAGTTAATCTAGAAGAAGGTATTAGCGACCATAATGTCATTGTGGCTTCTGTGTCAGTTGAAGTTGCAAAAAAACCAAAGAAACAGTGTTGAGTTTTCTTGTTTGGGAATGCAAATAAAAGTGTCATTAATGAATATCTTCATAGTCAGCTCCAAGCATTCACCGCGGGACACAAAGATTTGAGCATCTTTGATCGGAATTTAAAGGTATTGCCTACCATGTGCTAGAGAAGTATGTGCCTAGCAAAAGTATAGGGGAGGGAAAGAATCCACCTTGCTGCAACAAACATATTAGGAAGTTGCTGAGGAAGCAGAGAATTTTGCACAGTCATTTTAAATGTAGTTACTGCCTCGCTGAGAAACAGAAATTATGCGAAATGAAAGCAGCTGTCAGAAGGACAATGAGAGATTCTTTTAACAAATTTGAAAGCAATATTTTATCTGCAGATTCTAAAAATAATGCTATAAAATTTTGGTAGTACCTAAAATCTATGAATGCTACAAGTAATTCAATACCTTCTCTTGCTGGCAGTACGGGTAATGTAACTGATGATGATAAACAGAAGCCTGAAATTCTAAACCTAGATTTCAAAAACGCGTTTACGGTAGAAGACTGCAGCACCATTCCCCCTTTCAATTATCAAACAAACGAAAGGGTGGCTGACGTGTTTAGTGTATCTGGGATTGCAAAACAGTTAAGATCCGTAGACACCAGGAAGGCATCTGGCCCAGATGGTATCATCGTAAGATTTTATGTTGACTATGCTACAAATATAGCACCATTCTTATCCATCATCTATCAGAGATCATTGGAACAGCAGAAACTTCCACGGGATTGGAAGAAAGCCCAGATCATAGCAACCTATAAAAACGGTAGAAAATCGGATGCACACAATTACTGACCAATTTCACTGACATCGATTTGGTGGAACATATTTTGTGTTCAGACATAATGACCTTTCCAGACACTGAGAAGCTCATCTGCAGAAACCAGCACGCTTTTAGGAAACAGCGGTCATGCGAGACACAGCTGGCCCTCTTTTTGCATGATATACAACAGACTCTAGATACCGGCTCCCAGGTTGATACCATATTTCTTGACTTTAGAAAGGTGTTCAGTTCAGTTCCGCACTGTCGCTTGCTACATAAAGTGCGCGCTTACGGTCTATCCGATGACATATGCGGTTGGATAGAAAGTTTTCTAACAGACAGGGAGCAGTATGTCGTCCTGAATAGGGTGACTTCAACAGAAACAAGCGTAACTTCAGGTGTGCCCCAGGGCAGCGTAATAGGTCCTGTTTACGATTTACATAAACGATCTGGTTGATGGTATTGACAGCGGCCTTAGACTGTTTGCCGATCATGCTGTAGTCTACTGGAAAGTAGTATCACACGAAAGTTGTGAACAAATCAATGAGGATTTGCAGAAAATAAATGCTTGGTATAATGACTGGCAGTTATCTCTCAACATTAGTAAGTGTAACCTACTGCGTATAACAAGGCGAAAATCCCCATTAATGTACGAGTACAAAATAAATGCCCAGTCTTTGGAAGCGGTAATGTCCGTCAAGTATCTGGGTGTGACTATTCAAAATGATCTCAAATGGAATGATCAGATTACACAAGTAACATGTAAGGCAAACTCTAGATTGTGGTTTATTGGTAGAATCCTGAAGCGATGCAGTACTTCAACAAAGGAAATAGCTTACAATATGTTAGTTCATCCAGTCTTGGAGTATTGTTCATCTGTATGGGAACCTTACTAGTTGGGTTTGATTCAAGAGATTGGGAAGGTCCAAAGAAGAGCAGCAAGATTCGTGACTGGTACATTTAGCCATCGCGAGAGTGTTACAAATTCCGTAGAAAGTTTGAAGTGGACACACTTGCAGATAGACGGTGCTCTAAACACAAGTGGCTGCTCACTAAATTCCGAAATCCGATCTTCACCGAGGATGTAGAGCATATATTATTAACACCAACTTGATCTCCATTCAAAGATAAGGGAAATAAGAGCTCATACTGAGGCATTCAGACAGTGTACAGAAGGGGGGAAATATGACTTTGGCGCGAATTGTGCCCTCCGCCACACACTGCTTGGTGGCTAATGGAGTATATATGTAGATGTAGCTGTAGATGTTGATGATTAATTGACATGATCACTTAAAGATTCCTGATGCATCTTTTTCTTATATGATGCTGTATTTATTTAGGTACATCTTGCAAAAACAACAAATATTCTGTTGGCAGGTTGTTGTATTCGGTTTCCATCCTAAAGAGGGGAAAGACTGTATCTGACCAAGTAACAGTTGTAGTGAGGGGAAGACATTATAGCACACAGTGAACTTACACTAACCTTGTCTCTAGAAACCATTACACTCCATACTAATTTTCAGTGTCAGCTAAAAAGATACAATTTTTCCACTTCTCTCTCTCTCTCTCTCTCTCTCTCTCTCTCTCTCTCTCTCTCTCTCTCTCTCTCTCACCCACTTGTTGTGTCATAAGCATCACATTATAAATTGGGAAGAAGAAGAGCAAAGACAAATAAAAGTACAAGTTATGGTGATGAAACTGCTCACACTTATTACATACTAAAAATTATATATCACACAACAAACTGTTGTAATTAGACTAGTTTAGCCCAGAAGAGGGTACACCAATAGCATTAGAAGTTGCTGACATGATGTTCTTGAGGCTTCAGAAGATGGAGCAATCATGTCAGGAATGCATGTGCTTAATTGTATGGATTCCATTGTAATTTCACAGGTCAGATGGTCTGTCAATGTGCCTGATTACTCTGCAATTCACAATCAAGAGCCTGGCAGAGAGTTCATCGAACCATCCCCATGTTATTTCTCAATCATTCAACTTTTGAACAGCACACAGGAAAAAGAAACACTTAACTCTTTCTTTGTGACTTCTGTCTTATCTTATTTCTCCTTATGTAGGTGGGTGTCAACAAAATATTTTCGCGTTCAGAGGAGAAAGCTGGTGATAGAAATTTCATGAGATGAGGTGATCGTGCTGTGATGAAAAACACCTTTGTTTTATGATTGCCAACCCAATTTCCTTATCATGTCCGGGCCGGTGTCAGTCGTCAGTTCTATCTGAAGCAGATCCCACACAATGCAGCAATACTCCAGAAGAGGACAGACATCTGTTTTCTGCCAATAAATTGTAGTCTTTGGTTCATTTCCCCACAACATTATCTGTGTAGTCATTCTAATTTAACTTATTCATAATTCTAATCCCTAAGTACTTAGTTGAATCATGGCCTTTAGATTTGTGTGATTTATCGTGTGATCAAAATTTAGCAGTTTCTATGTGGAATACTTCACACTTCCCATTACTTGGACTCAATTGCCACTTTTTGCACCATACACATATCTTGTCTAACCATTTTGCAACTGATTCTTATCATCTGATGACTTTTCAAGTTGGTGAAGGACAGCATCATCTGCAAACAATCTAAGAGGGCTGCCCAGATTGTCTCCTAAATCATTTGTGTAGATCAAGAACAGCAGAGGGCGTATAACACTTCCTTGGGGAATGCCATATATTACTTCTGTTTTACTCAATGGTTTTCTGTCAGTCACTACAAACTGTGACCATTCTGAACAGGAAATCACGAATCCAGTCTCACAACTGAAATTATACTCTGTAGGCATGCAATTTGATTTTAAGTTGCTTGCGAGGAATGGTATCAAAAGCCTTCTGGGAATCTAGAAATTGTAATCAGTTTGACATCTGTCGATAGCACTCATTACTTCGTGAGAATAAAGAGCTACTTGTGTTTCACAAAAATGATATTTTCTGAATCCATGTTGGCTATTTGTCAATAAATCATTTTCTTCGAGGTAATTCATAATGGTTGAAGACAGTGTATGCTTCAAAATCCTACTGCAAATCGATGTTACTGGTATGGATGTGTAATTCAGCGAATAATTTTTATTTCTTTTCTTGAATATTGGTTTGACCTGTGCAACTTCTGAGTTTCTTGTTATGGGTCTTTTGGTGGGCAAACAGTGGTATATGTTTGCTAAGTATAAAGCTATTTGATTAGCATACTCTGAAAGGAATTTATCTGGTATACAATCTGGACTGAAGGCCTTGCCTTTATAAAGTGATTTAACCTGCTTCACTAGTCTGAGGATATCTACTCAAAGTTAACTCATGTTCATTCGAATTCTTGAATATTTACATCACCTTCTTTGGCGAAAGAATTTTGGATAACGGTGTTTAGTAACTTTACTTCAGTGGCACTGTCATCAGTAACATTACCATTGGTATTGATTGCATTTTGCCGCTGGTGTACTGTGCATATGACAAGATTCTCTTTGGATTTTCTGCCAAATTTCAAGTCAGAGTTTCGTTGTGGAAACTGTTAAAACCTCCCACGTTGAAGATCACCCTAAATTGTGAGCTTCTGGAAAGCTTCGCTAGTCTTGGGGTTTTGCATTCTTTTAAATTTGGCAGCTTTTTCTGTTGTTCCTATCATGATGCTCCCAGTTTGCTCAGGATTATTTGTTGCTGAGAAGTAATATCTGTTTTTGCAACCATTTACACTTGTGAAATGTAATTGTTAAAAAAAATTTCTGAGAAAGCATTCAGTACAATTTTGGATGATGTTTTTGTTTACCACCAACTTTAAACATGTATTTTTGAAAGGATATCAAGGGTAGAATGAAGTCATCGGAACTATCTACTTCAGTTACACTAAAAGGTAAACTAGTTCTCATAGCAATAAACTCTCCACCTCCTACTGCATTTAATCTATCTTTTCTGAACACAGTTAGGACCTTTGTAAAAATTTCGACTGAACTTATCTCCAGCTTTAGGCTGCTTTCCATACCTATAACTATTTGGGTTTCAGTCCGCTGTATTAATGCTTGGAGCTTAGGGCCTTTCCCAACACATAGCTATGGCAATTTACAACTACAGTACCAAATGTGAATACGTCTACCCTCACCCTTTGTTTGCCCTCCTCTGATTAGAATTGTGCTGTTTCTGTGGTTTCTTGAGCCCCTTTAACCTAAAAAACCACCCAGTCCCCTCCACGCAGCCCCTCTATCTGGGTAGCTGCTTCCTGTATGTAGTGGACCACTGACCTATTAAGTGGAACCCGAGAATCTACCACTCTATGGCACAAGGTGAGAAATGTTCGGTTTACACTGTTGCAGAACCATCTGAGCCTCTGATTCAGACCCTCCACTTGGCTCTGTACTAATGTCCAAAGTTGGTCCTGTCAACAATGCTACAGATGGTGAGCTCTGCCTTCATCTTGCAAGCGAGGCTGATGATCTTTACCATTTCAGGTAGCCACCCAAAATGAGAAAGAATTTCTTCCAATCCAAAGCAACACACACAGTTTGCATAGATATGAGCCACCATCTGCAGCTGACTGCACCCTGTGCTCTTCCTACCTGTAATTGCAGCTTCTGTGACTGGTCACATCTTGCAGGCCAAGATTCTTCCCCTGAAACAGGGTTATGATTCTGAATTATAATGTCTTTAGCAATGTGAATTCCTCACTTTATGCAGCATACATCAATTTTTAATTGTAAAAGTGTATGAACAGTCAGCTTTAATAGAAGGCATCTCTTTACGTGTTCCAGCTCCAGGTGACTGATGGGAAGGACTCAGAGAAAACAACTGAAACTGTGGATGCACGGATTTTTGATGAACAGACTCGGATACACATTACTCACAGTATAAAAGAGAGTACACCGGTAAGTGTTACGTGGATCTACACTTAATAGTACTGCCATACGAAGTAGAAATGGGAAAAGTCAGTTACTTCATTTTTCCTGTTCTGCATAGATCTGACAAAAATGAGAGTAAACCGCTTGCATTACTAAGGGACCGTTTGTAATAGCATATCACTGGGCAACATTTTTACAACCTTGAACTTTGTTTGTATGCTGTGCCATATTTAATCAAAATCAATTCGCTCATTGGAAGTGCCTGCAACTTCTATTACAGACATTCTCATGCACCTACTGGAAGGCAAAAGCTGGAGGGCTAATGTATAGTTTCACAGTAAATGGCATGGAGATAGGTTTTGAACAGAGGAAGGGTCTAATGGAGGCATCTGGAGTAAAGCTGACCCTATATTGAAAGTGACTTCAACAAATTGAACATATCAATCTAGTACACAAATTTTTCAGTCAGTCTTGGCTGCAGAACAGAGATAAGAATTTGTTCATTCCCGCAAAACAAAGTTGATTGAGTTTTGCAGTTCTTGTCGCGCAAAATAAAAAAAAGGTCTGGCACTTATGCTCTATGATATTTGGTTCCTTAGTAATGTGAGGAGTTTTATATCCTTTCAGTCAGTTCTTGGGTCATACACAGGGCAATAGCAGTTACAAATGGCTACAGCTATTTAATTCATAGCAATATTGCAGTAAGACTTACAGAGAATGTAAAAGAAAGTTAAAAATACTTCCTTTACAGATGTTTCATATGACTTCCCTTGCCCACACAGACATCATCCAGGTGATAATCCATTTGATGTCATATAGTTTGAAGTATATGTGAAGTCACAAATGTGAGCACATGAGAAATTGGCATTTAGAGTTCAGGAATTGGTTTTGGCAAAGGTGACAATACACAAGGATTTCACATACTCTATAAAAAGAAATCCATGGGTTTCAGATTGAGGGATCTAATTGGCCAAGACAGGAACACACTGTTGTCACATCCAACATGACAAATCCATCTGTTTGGAAGATATTAGTTTAAAAATGCGTGTGAACTTCCATACAGTTATTGGAGGGGGGGGGGGGGGGGAGGGGTTGCTCCACCTTGGTTAAAGATGAGATCCATGGAATCCACATCAGGTGGTGGCATCAGCCATTGCTCAAGCATGTCCAGGTAAATCTGTGTTGAAGCATTTAGCACTGTGTAGAAAAATGGGCAGTACAGTTTTTGTGCTAGATCACACAGAGCACATTAACTTTTGATGCAATAAAAGATGAATTAAGACAGTTATTTGTCTCTGTCACTTTTTATTTACTCCCATGACATGTTAGTATAGTTTAGATTAGGTGTACTTTTCATCCCAATAGATCCATGGGGAGGAGATCCTCCTTGATGAACATGTCAGAAAAACAAGAATGAACAATAAATATTTACAAAGAAAAGCAAATATGCGTATGTACCTCTCACAGACTCCACTATCCTCATTAATGTGGAATAAGTCAAAAAAATCTTAAAGATATTTTCATTTAAAACACGTAAATGTTCAAGACACTGAGGTGCATTTGATAATTTATGTAACCTTGTATCATCAAATAGAAAAGTCATTTTACAATACATTTACAGTGCTTACATGGCTGCACTGAATTTGTACAGAAGTCAGATTGTACTAATACGTTATTTGATATTATTAGGAGCCTATAAACATCAGTTGGTTCTACTAAGAAACTCATCAATGGCGTAGCAGTAGCAATTGGCCACCAATAAAGCCTCTAGGCTCCCCTTAAATTAAAATTAGTCAGTAGTTAAACTTTTTATGTCTACTGGCAAGTTATTGAAAATGTGTGTTCCTGAAAAATGAACACCTTTATGAACCAAAGAAAGTGAATTTAAATCTTGTTGGAGATTGTTTGTATTTCCAGTATTGACTCTATGAACTGAGCAGTTCATTTGAAAAAGAGTTATATTTTTAATGACAAGTTTCACTCAGGAATAAATATATTGGGAAGCAGTTGTTAATATCCCTAGTTCCCTAAACAGACCCCTGTGGGATGTTCTTTAGTTCACACCACCAATAATTGTTATTACATGTTCTTGGACCTGGAAAACTTTAGCTTGGCTTAATGACTGAACCCAAAAAATAATTCTGTATTTCACAATTGAATGAAAGTAAGCATAGTATGCCTGCTTTTTTATTCTTATGTTTCCTGTATGTGACAACATTCGCATTGCAAATAGAGATTTGTCTAGATTCTTCAGCAGTTCTGTGGTATGCTCCTCCCAGTTGAATTTATCAGGCTTTGATCCCAAGAATTTAACACTGTCAATTTCTGCTATCTGTTTGTTGTCATATTTTAAGCCTCAGTGGCCAGAGACAGTGGCAGTGGTTTTTTTGTGTGTGTGTGTGTGTGTGTGTGTGTGTGTGTGTGTGTGTGTGTGTGTGTGTGATTTCTGAGAGAGAGAGAGAGACAGAGAGAGAGAGAGAGAGAGAGAGAGAGAGAGAGAGAGAGAGAGAGAGAGAGAGATGAATAGCAGTCTTCCTTTTCACAATATTATTGTTATTACTGAAGTTGTTTGTAATGATTGGTGTGAGGTAGTCCACGGCAGCATCTACTGAACCTGACAACCCTATATTTTCAGTAGCAATTTTGAAATGCTTAATGAAAAGTTTTCAATGCTGCACACACCTGTTACCATTGTGTCTTACTCTTAAAGCTATCTGCCCCTCTCCATAACCGGTTCTATCAGTCTCCTCCTTCACCATATCCCATACTGTCTTTATTTTGTTATCTGAAGTGATTGTCTTTTTCTCGTAATGCATTTGCTTTGACGTCTGTTTTACTGTCTTTAATATTTTGTTGCATGTCTCGTAATGAGCTATAGCATCAACATCAGTACCTTCTGACTGACAAATACAGTTTCATTTTATTTTCACAAGATGTCTTCATCCTTTGAGTAATCCGTGGCAAGGCTTTGCTCTAATGTGGGTTTGTTTTGGGGGAAAACAGTACTCAAACAAGGCAAGCATCCTTTATTAATAAAAGTGTTGTGTTTTTCATTCATGCCGTGACCACTGTGTGCATCACTCCAGTTCATGTCTTCAAGGAGTGCCCTAAAATTATCAATTTGTGCCTTCCTGCCTATCTTCTTCAATTCAGGTTTAATAGATTTTATACCCTGTTCAATATTAACATCTTACAAAAGCAACTTCATATCATGGTCTGATAGGCCAGTGGCTATTGCTTTTGTAATATAATTCTGTTCATCAGATCTTTATAAAAGATATTATCAATTGCTGTGGGTGAGCAAATACTGCCCCCCCCCTCCCCCCTCCTGTTGTTGGGAAGTTTACAGTAGGAAATAAGTTGAATGATAGTATTACTGACTGTAACAAATTCTTTTTTGGTTGGTTTGTGGGGGTTCAAGGGACCAGTCTACAAAGGCCATCGTTCCCATTTTTTTTTTACTGGAACATTTCTTCACATTGAAATCACCAGCAACCTGTAGCTCATTGTTTTATTTGGTATTAAATAAGTGATTTATGAAAAAAGTATAGTTATTTGCGGGTGCTCATTATACACTTAACTATTATGAAGAATTTCTTTTGAAATTCTACTTCTGTCACACATGCTTCCTTATGCTGCTCTACACAAAATTTGTGATTGTGTATGTTCTTAAATTGATGACAAGTCCTGATGAATGTGGCAATCTCTTCTTTCTCAATTTCTTACAAAAGTCAGTTGCTAACCTAATCTTGTAACACATAACACATCTATGCCAGTGGTTACATGACATTCAGAGAGGCAGATTGTGTCAACTGGGTTATCAATGCCGATAAGTAGTTCATTAATTTTGCTTCATAGTCTTTGAATATTTTGATGCGATGTAAGTAGCTGGTATTTGATATTAACTGAAATGAAATTGCATAGGAAGAAAATTTCTGCTAATTGCTGAAAATTTTAACCAACCACTGTTTGTGCTGATGCAATATGCAAGAATTATGTTGTTGGCTTCTTTCTCAAACTGAATGTTTATTTCAGTAGTAACTCCCTTAAAAATTGGGGTTTGAGTGCTTCTGCCCTCATATTCAGGTGGATCAGTGTATTACATTCCTTTTTTTTTTATGTAATGCGATCCACTGTTCCACCAGAAGATTAATAAAAGTGTAAGCCTTTGAAACATGCTGTGGAGCAGAAAAATAGTAATAAGTGTTTTAATTTATCTTTTGTTGTTATAAACTGTCACAGTTTCCTAACCATTGTCCAACATGGATAAAATGAACTTTTGATGAGCCATGCTGATGTTAAATTTACACATTAAGGCTTTTCTGTCCCCATCTTCAAATATTGTGCTGCTGAACCTAGTCACTTACGTGGAAGGTTGCCTCCTCACTGAAAATGTGCCTTGCAGAAAATGTTTCTTCCTCCATGGCCTCCAGCATTGCCGTAGCACAATTAGTGCATCTGTTTTTTATTGTTTCATTTTGTGTAAAACCTAAATTACATACATTGTCAGCTTCATTTCAAGAACATACAAGATCATTATTTGTTCCTTTTTTTTTAACTCTTTGCTAGTCTTGTATGTTGATTTGCATGGACTACATTCAGATGAGAGACGAATTTTTTCAACATTTTTTACTGGTACAAGTGACCAGCCAGTACTTTTTCCATTGCACAAACATTCTGTTTCTTCATACAGCCGGTGCCGTCTGTGAATTGTTGACATTTGGACATTTTTGAGTTTATTGATGACAAAGTCTTCTATGTATTGTGAAGACAGAAAAACAGTTTTTAAATTCTAACTTGCAGATTTCCAGTTGTGTAGGATCTGCCATTTTCACACATGCCACGTAACATTCCACTTCAGCATCACTGCACATGTGCTAGCTTTATAGTCACTATGCTTGCACAACAATCAAAATATTGAACTTTTTTTTTAGATTATCTGTGATACACATTGATGTATCACTATGTGGTAAAATAGCTAACTTATAGCTTCTTATAAATGCTTTTTTTTTAATTGACCAGTGTATATCTCCCTTAATCCAAAGAATATAGGAACCACTTCATTATACACTGTCAGAACTTATTTATAACTTTTGTGCATGTAACTAAGCAGCACTACTGGTTTCATTGGCTTTCAGTATTGTAGCAAGTCAGATTTGAGTTATCCTCTCCAGGTATAAAATATGTTATTAGTGTTAAGATGTGAGGCAGTAACTTTTATGTTCCAAGGAGCCAAATGTTAAGTTCTTGTTGCTAGTGATAAATGGGAGGAATGTGACCAAATAATCTGTTGCCTTTGGAATGTGGGCAGAAAAAGCAAAAGATTAGTTGACACAACTGCACTTTGGATAAGTATACTGTATTCTACTTGGGCAAAAGAAATTCCACACTACTTACAACTTGGGGAAGATGTGGCTAGCTATAAGCAAAGGCTGTTACAATTCACAGGGACCCTGTATCAAAAACATGCAATTACCAAGCAACTTTACATTGATGCTGTGTTTCCAGCACTTCCAACCACTGTGTGTGTAGCCTGAGTGGGCAGAGTTAGCACGGGCTGCCATGGTGGGTGCAGCAACTGGAGAAGTGTGCAATGGTGCCATGGCACTATCCATGAAGCAACTCCAGTGGTGATGCGTTGCTGCAAAGCTGGGAGCAATAGGATGATAAGAAGGGCAGCAAAGTTTGGTTCCACATGTGGTGGGTGTGTAGTTTGTCCATTAGCTGCTTAAAAGTGCGCATAAAACATTCTGCTTCACATTGGACTGTGGATGAAAAGGTGTACTGGTGGTGTAACAAATCTCATGGGCTGTACAGAAGTCCTTGAATTCTGCAGGCACAAATTGAGGTTCATTGTCAATCACAAGAGATTCTTGTAGAACCTCAAGGCAAAATATGGATCACAAGGCTTGAAGGGTGCAATGTTTCATCAAAGAGTGCATGGGAACTGCAAAAGGAAACTTGCTGTATGTGTCGACAACAATCGATGAGTGTTCCAGTAGGGTCCACCAACATCCAAATGCAAGAACTGCCAATTTGCTTCTGGCCAATTAAAGAACCATTGACAATGGGCTGCCTGGTAGCCCACACAAGCATGGAATTACGCTGTCGTGTAGTTTGTTTATGATTCCATGCCAAACCATGTGCAATGTTAGTGCCGACCAAACCCCCGTGAACCTGGTGGACCAAATTAAGAACCTTTGGGATCACTTCACATAATTGTTCAGATTCAGTGTATAGCAATAGGAGACCTTGTAACACGGACATGTCATGTTGATGACCAAAGCATCTGCAAACTGATGGGCTAGCAATTTGTTTCACAGTGTGGGGGCAACCATTTTGAATGTAGTGCATCAGAATCTGCAAGTCCAGATCCGTTTCCATGGCCTGGACAATCTTCTAGTGATCTAATGGAAACTGGTCCAGTGTATTTGAAGCCCGTGCATTAATGTGGAAACAAGGTGCTTTTGATGCATCAAAGTCTGCTTCTGTTCCCAAGGGAAGACATGAAAGCGTGTGCATCAGCATGCTTGGATGTGGGCCTGTACATCATCTCATCATCTTATGTTGGTAGTGCGATAAGTGCCCAATATCGCAGTTTCTGTGCAGTGCAATTGGAATGGGATTGGCTGGATCTAAAAATGTCTGCAAAGTCTTTTACTGGTGACAAAGTAGAAGAAATTTCTTCCAAATGAATACTGATGAAATTTAGTCACTTCATAGATTATGGCTGAGCCTCCTGTGTTTTTGGATAGTTTCTCTGAGCTTTTATAAGCAGTTTGGAGATGAAGGCTATTGGTCTGTCATCCGAACCAGTCCTGTGTGAGAATACAGCACAATCAAATAATGAAACTCCATGTAGGATTACAACAATGTAGGAAAAGACAGATTGCCACCTACCGTAAGTTGCAGACAGGCACAATTGAAAGATGTTTAAATGAAGCATTCAGCCACAGCCTTCATCAGCAAATGAGAAACAGAGAAACACACACCATTCATACAGATAAGCAAGCATGCCTCACACACCCATGACTGCCAACTACAGCAGCAAAGGTCAGAAAGCAAGTATCATATGGGTTGGTAGCACCAATCTGGAGGAGGCGGGGAAGGGTTGGGATTAGTAGTTTATAGTGAGAGGACAGAGAAATGCTGTCTTGCAGAGTGTGCAGCTTTACTGAACTGTGTAGATGGGAGTTATCCGTACAACACATTCTCCACTCCCATAATTATCCTGGCCTCAACCTATAGTAACATACTGTCCCCACACCCTCCACCCAACAGTTTCCAACCCCACTATCCCATCATCTCCTTCCCAATCTTCTCTCCCAGAATATTTGTTTACTGCCCTCTGCCAACAGCCCATCCCATCTTTTCCCACACCTCTCCTTTTTGCTCTTTTTCTCCTAGCTCCCTTCCCAACAACTTCCTGATGCTGTGCCTGTTGGCATTTAAGTCCCTGCACACTCTTCTAGACAGTGTGCCTTTGTCCTCCCACCATTACACTACTATCCCTTCCCCTTCCCCATCCCCTTCCAGATTGTAGCTGCCATCCCACATGATAGTTGCATTCTGGGCTGAGTTGCTGGAGTTGGCGGTCATATTTACACGAGGTGTGCTATCTTATGTGTATGAATTGTGTGTGTTTCTCTGTTTCTGTTTTGCTGATGAGGGCTGTGGCTGAAAGCGTTATGTAAATGTCTTTTAACTGTGCCTCTCTGAAACTTAACGTGTCTTCTTTACAGTAAGTGCAGCACCAATGCCACACAAAGAGGCAAAGAAAGTATAGTTTTGGTATGATCAAAAAGAACTAGCCAACGATCATTGAGCAAAGTATCTTTGAGTCATCGAAAAGCAGTGTCACATTTTTGGGACCACACAAAAGATACATTCTTGCAGTGAAGTTAGTGCAACGGTGCCACAGTAAAACAGTAAATATGGTATGCAGATAGATGAGCTTCAAACTGGGGCAAGTAGTCAACCTAGTCCTCTTTCTTCTCTTCAAATGGGCAAAACAAAGGCACAAATGATGGCTGTGTAAGTTGTGGTGTTGCTGTAGTGGTGGTGTTGCTGTAGTGGGTGGCATCTGATTGCAAGTCTCATTGGCTGCCATCTGCATCTGAATGAAGCCCCTCTTCGTATCAGTAAGCTGTGTCACTTGTTGTGTCTGTAACTGAAGAGGAAGTATTTATGTCAAGGGCACTTGTAATTGTGGTGACGCTAAGTATAAGGCAGGGGTGCATGGAGCTTTGGGTGGTGGGGTAAACTAGGCAAAGCACCAAATACTAAAGCTGCAGCAATATGTGGCAGCATAAACAAGTAAATTGAACAAAAATGGCAAACTTGGGTCTGAAACAGAACTATCCACAAAAGCAAGTGGTAAAAGCAGAAACAAAAATGTCCAGAAAGTGATAAAAAATAGACGACAATGGAAATAAATAATGTGGCATTTTCGGTTCGACAAGGTTTGTTGCCAGATGTTATGATGGAAGTTGGTATCTGTTATGTTCTGAGAAGTCATGTGTTACATCATTGTTGCTAATGGTAAATGGGTGGAAGGTGGCCAAATGATCTGTAGGAATCTGGACGGGCAAACAAAAGATTGGTTGACACAAGTGAACTTCGAATAAATGTATTGTATTCAACTGGTGTGAAATAATTGCTCCACTGTTGACAACATGTGGCATACGTGGCTAGCTTTAATCGTAGGCCCAGCACGATCATGTGTCTGAGTACTATCAGCAACTCAGCGTAATGTTTGGAACCAACTAGCGACACAGAAGTCCGTTAATCTTGACTCGATGACTGGTGCCCAGGTGCCCGCTGCTTATAACACCATCCTGGTGGTCTTCATTGTTCGTCAGCCTCGAGGTTTTTCCTTGGTGGTGATGTTCAAAGTGCCACTTGCGGGCTTTCAAATAAAAATGAAATGATATAGTGTGATGAATGAAACGAGGTGGCCCTCAACTACATACCCTCCGACTCAGAGTTGCAATATTAGAAGTTTTGGCTGGTTTCATTGTCTAGGGGCTGGGATTCGTAGTTGCTGCATTACAGGCCAAATACTGCTGAGTCTACAGTACACGATAAGAATAGACACATTAAGCGAATGGTCGAAGGTTTCTATCACTCAACAATTGCAAATTGTGAATGTAACATATAAATTTATAAATGAAAGATTGCAATTAAATAAAATCTGCAGGTACTATCTTAACGACTTTAAATGGTGAGTACGATAGTAGAAGTAATTTTGAGAATGCGATATATTTCTGCAAAACACTTATTGGTGTTGATGGTCTAGCAATTAAATAAAATATAAGTCGAATAACAGGGAAACGGTAGATTCCTACTGCACGTAATTAGCTATGAACAATAACATAGCTCGCAAGATATTCACTTCTAAATGCACACTATGTCTCCACTGTAGAAGCCACGGAAATCTCACAAGTTCACAAGTCCGCATTCCGAAGTATTTATATCTCTCGCAACCACACGCAAACTGTCCACACTTCAAGTCCTTCGCACGACTCCTCGTCCGTCGCACCGTCCAGCACCTCCTGGAGCGTGTGCCGCATCCCTGCGCCACACTCTCCACCACTACCACGTGTCGTCTCCTGAAACGATGCTCCTCCCCAACCTCCATACGTCTATCTTAGTAATGAGCGCTGTGATTGGCTAGAGCGCTCCCTCCATGTCTTCAAGCCAATGTACACTCACAAACATATTGAAACACATATGAAATACAGGATTTACTTTTAAATAATTTGAAATTAACTAAATATTCCTATGGATGGACCACAAACACACCATATACACACATTATTAAACACATAAACAAATTAAATAAACATATATCAAAGAAATAGCAACAAAAGGTAGGCCAGTAGGCTAATGTCTCGGTGCTTTCTAAAACACAGTAAATATTTAAGCAATTTCTTCATGAATAGTAGTGAATGTTGGATATAAACAAAGACATAGACGAATAAATATATTTATAAGTATGCTGCTGCTGTTTTTTTGTGTCACTGTGGAGTACTTACGGCCTGACACGATCAATAGTAATCGGCCACTTTGACCTCCAATAACTCATGTATTATTCAAGTTATGTGCCTGTAATTTATACCAATTTAGTTTTACACTAATAGCTTTCCAAAGACACATTGATCTACAGAATGGGATGAAGCATTTAGATTTTGGAAATTTGTAGCTGGGTGTTAACTTGTATAATTTATCTTCAGATACTAAACTTTAAACTAATAAAGATATTGAAAATCTGATTACACCATCAGAATCGTCGTGCAAATAATGGTAATGCACATGTTTCTTTTTGAGATATCATGATTCATCTGGCTACTATTAATTTCTATACGAACTGTGAAATGTCTGCCATTAAGGTTTCACAAAGTCCACCATCTTTGGAACTCCTGGCGTGTCACCTTCATCAACACAGCGTCACCATGGAATTCCCTGCCACGTGGCTGGACTGGCCATTGTGCGGCATCACGCGGTTACTAAGCTAAGGTTCGGCACCATGTGGTTGCTGCCAGGCCGCGACCTGCCGAGAGGCCCCAGCTCGACCACGCCAACTCCGAACTTAGAATATTTTCAGGGCGCCACAACTCGCCCGTTACCTCACACACTCGTGGTGCCTGCAGGAATCTTTGAGGTGCCACAGTGTAACGTAACAGTTGCGACACTCCATCTTGTTTTCATTACCAATGCAATAGCAGTGCACCGTGCGGTCAGCAAGTGGCATCACATAGTATGATATTAGACCACTACATATACTATTGTTTATATTGATTTGTAGCATAGTTTTTATAGTAGGGAGCTTATTTAGTGCCAGAAAAATCTTCTTTAGTTTTCTAAAGATTCTTGAGATATGGGATGGTACATTAGATGACAATTTGCATGATTCTCTTCTGATGTACAGATATTTACCAAAGAATTTTGTTTATCTTTAATAATAAAAAATTGCTAGTAAACACCAGAAGATCTGACTTTTTGCAGAAAGATGTATATCTACCCAACAACACAAAATTTTGTTTGCTACACCTCCAGCCAATCAGTGAATGTGGGACATAACAAACCTGTATGGAATGGAATACTTACAATATTTAATGTACCAAATAAGCCACCACACCTGTTGCTGAAGGGAGAGCTATATAGACATCATAACAAAAAGTCAAAAGCAATAAAACTGTTTCCCAACTAGTTTCACTATTGTCACTACATCCGAGCCGCAGACAGCAAGAATCTTCAAGAAATTCAATTTTGAAACAAAAGTAATTACGTTTAAAAAAAATATTTGAGTAACAGAATGTCAAGAGAAGTACAAGAATGGGTGAATCATTAGACCTGACAATTTTTTTTTTTATGTGTCAAATGGAAGTGACTTATCATAAAGAGCTGACAGGAACAGAAATAAGTGCTTCTCATGCATGAACTATGCATGTATATCCTCTTGCTGTCAGTGAAGTATGCTGCAATTGTACACATATTCGAAAGTATTTCTTCATGAATAAGTTGTAGTTGTTGTCATTGAATCAGTGAAACTCAGCTGTTTTTACATTTATCTACAATAATTCATGCCCCTTGGTAATTTACTAATGCATGGAATGGAAGAATATAATAATTATTTCATTAATTAAGTAGAAAAAATAATTAAAAACATACATTATCCATACGACACATGTGTCTCCTTTCTCACTGCGTGGAGCGCTAGTGTCGCTCCAGCTGTGAAATGGAAACAACTTCACACCAGGGAGTATTGCGACCTTATTTATTAGAATGTGGAGGAGCCGGCTCTGGCAGTATCGATAACCTACAATACAACAAATACCAATGCACAGGTTGTGGACTCATTTTATTCTGAACCAATTAGATTTGTTGGAGCATAAGTGTATGATTTGTTGGAACATAAGTGTGGGGTCCTGCTCACTCTACTCTTACAGGGTGCCTAAGGATGCTGCCTTCTCGAGTAGCTATACAACAATTCAAGCAAATCACATTAATAGTTTTTATTACAATAAAGAAGATTGACAATACTTAACTTTGGATGTACAAGTTGTTGCAAGCGGTGGGCAACAAGCAGTGTCCTTCACTATATACAATGTCCATGTAAGCAATTCACACTCGCTCCTAAGTCCCTGTTATTGTTAATATCACTACATTTCTAGGCCTCTCTGCTAGTGTTCGTCATCTGCTCTGCGGTCGGGCTGGGGCAGGGGTGGCGCTTATATTCTCTTCGGATAGAGGCTGCTCCTGTCATGGTGTGGTCCTTGTCAGCGGGCTACTGGCTGATGTCATCCCACAGCCTCCTCTGCTCTTGCGTTCTTCATTTTCGTTCTGGCCCTTGTCGTTATACCGGAACACCCCCCCCCCCCCCTCCGCGCCTCCCCCCTCCCAAAGCAATGGTCCGTCGTTGTGTAGGCATTGCGACCACAGTGGGGGAGGCAGGAGTGTGGGGAGAGGCAGGAGTGCGGGCGCATCATGGGACTGGAAGCTGTGGCTGCAGGGGATGTCAAGCTTCCGGTCATACTCTGCCATCCGGCCTTCGCTCTGTGGAAACGTCTCATGGAAAATGATCAGAAGGGTACACTTCCACCTCCTGAAGAAGGCAGCGACTGCTGCAGTGTGAGCGGGTCCAGCTCCATCAGTAAGACAAGAGGAGGTGAAGGCTCCATCTTCAGGGGGTCATCCCAGAGTGCCATAATGACACCCTCTGGCGGCTGCTGTGGCCACTCTGTTCTCTGGATATGTGAATCTGTGGGAAGAGACACCGAAAGATCATTGTGCATATGACAGAGGCAAAGCTGACTTTGATGTCGGCACTGCAAGCGTTCTAGGCCTTAAATAAGATACATGTAAGTGCCAAGTCAACAGGCGATAAGATACGTGTGAGCGCCAAGTCGAAAGACAATCTCGCCTTGCGCCCACCGTCTGGTGCCGCTAAAAACCCTGTAAAAGACAATATCATGCAGCGCGAAGTGATACTTGCGGACTTCCTTTGGCGCCGGATGCTGAGGACAGTGGAGCAGTGTGTGATGGCGGTGGCCATGAAGCAATTCCGCAGGCGATGGTCCATTTTGTGGGTGTGAATGATAGGAGGCGAGAAACAATTGCAATGCTTGATCCCTGGTGTGTGTGGAGCGAAGTTTGGCCACCTGCTGCTTGAAGATTCTGGCAAAATGTTCCGCTTTGCTGTTTGAATGTGGATGGAATGAAGCACTAGTTAGATGCTGTATGCCATTGCCTTCACAGAATGTTTCAAATTCATTTGACATGAACTGAGTACCATTGTCTGACACTATGACTTCAGGCAAACCTTCGAGGCAAAGAATAGAGGACAACACCTGAATTGTGCTGTGTGACATCTTGAGTTCATTAGCACAGCAAAAGGAAATTTACTATATGAGTCCACAATCAACCAGCGAGTGTTCCAAAAAGGTCACACAAAGTCCATGTGAACAAGTTGCCATGGCGATTGCAACTTAGGCCAAGGAGAGAATGTTTGTGGTGGAGTGGACTGATTTTCCGCACATCGGGACACTGTAATGTCACCTGTTCTATTTGGGCATCCATACCCTGCCAAGTAAAGTGTCGACGCACTAACTGTTTCGTATGACAATCCCCCAGTGTCCTTGGTGAAGTAATTGCAACACTTCTTTTTGTAAAGCTTTAGGGATCAACACACGTGACTGTCCAGTGATATTTTGAACAAGAATCACACCTTTCTGTACAGCGAAGCTCTGCCGATGGCCAAGGTATCGGCGCACTACAGAGTTCTTTATGCGATGCAAGGAACGAGGCCAAGATGTGTGAATGTATGTTAGCAAAATGTTCAAATCTCAATCAGCATCCATGGCCTGTCCAATTTTCCTATAGTTCAGTGGAAATGATTGAAGCAATTCAGAATCATGAACACTGATGTGACAACAAGATACAGCAGAGACGTCAAAGTCTGTATCAGGGCCAATCGGAAAATGCGTGAGAGTGTCCGCATTTCCATGTTGACCAGTCGGACGATACACAATCTCGTGCTGGTATTGAGACAACAACAAAGCCCATCTTTGCAGTTTTTGGGCAGTTTGTACAGGAACAGGTTTCGTCGGATGAAACAAGGACTGCAGAGACTTGTGATCCATTACCAAGTAGAACATTCTGCCATACAAATAGTGGTGACATTTTGTGACGCCATACAAAATACCCAAAGCCTCTTTTCCAGTTTGTAAATAGTTACACTGAGCTTTGGACAACACTTTTGATACAAAAGCAATAGGCCTGTCCTTCTCACCAATTCTGTGTGAAAGCACTGCACTGATTCCATAAGAGGAAGCGTCAACTTGCAATACAACTGGTTTGTCAGGATCAAAGTGAACTTATCATCGATCACTGAGTAGTGCATCTTTAGTTTTTGAAAAAGTGCTTGGCACTCATCTGTCCAAACAAAGGGGACATTCTTGCGACGCAGTGGAGCTGTGATTTGTGCAGCATTTGGTCTGAACCAAATGTAACAGTTCATGGTATGGCTGACAAATGTGAGTGAAGAGGATCTACACCTTGACTGTTTATGACATGACCAAGATACTGCAATTCAGGTTTAAAAAAATCACACTTGTTCAGTCTACACTCTAGTCCTGCATCAGATAACACACAAAACAAAGCAGCTAAATTTGCAATATGTTCTTCAGGTGTACGACCTGCTACAACAGTATCGTCCAAATAGTTTGAACAGTTTGGCAGTTGTGCAGTCAGCTGTTCCAAATAGGCCTACCGTTGGAAAATGGTGGGTGCGGAAGCACTGCCTGCCAAAAGGCAACCACAAATTTTTAAACAATCCGAAATGAGTATTTACTACACACACTTTTTGAGATTCCTCACCGAGCAGTATTTGAAGATATGCATCACGCAAATAAATTTTTGAAAAGTAGTGTCCAGCTCCTAATCTGTCCATGAGATCCTCTGGGCATGGCAACAGATAAGTATCAATCACAGTTTGTGGGTTGACTGTAAACTTAAAGTCAACACAGAGGCAAATGCAACCTGAAGGTTTTGGAAGCAAAACCAGTGGACTTGCCCATTGAATAGCTGATATGGGCACAATAACTCTGCTATCTTGCATTTCTTTAAGTTCATCAGTGACTGTCCCTTAATGCAAGGGAGCAGTTCTGGTCCGGCAAAATTTCAGCTGAGCATTGTCTTTCAGAGTAATATGTGCAACAAAATTGTCAGTTTTCCCTAAACTTTCAGAAAAGAGATCTGGGAATTCTTTTAGCTAGCTAGCTACACTGTCTTTTGCATTGAATGCAGACACTGACAACACATTATCCTGAATGTTAAAGCCAAACAAATCAAAAGAATCAAGACCAAATATTTTCTCACAATCGCGTGATTGTAGCACTGTAAAAGTCACTGTTTGCCTGTGTGAGCGATACATGGCAGGCAGTGTACATTTTCCAAGAACTGGAATGTCTTGTCCATTATAAGCCATCAGTTGCGTGCTAGTTTTAGACAGGTGTGGGGAGACTAACAGTTCATATGTGTGATGATTTAGCAATGTGATAGAGGCACCTGTGTCCGACTGAAATTTCCCACAAAGAAGTAAATGAACAAAAAGTTCGTTTGACTGGCAGATCACTGAAGAAACTGCTCGCGTGCCAGTTTTTGAAATGCCTGTTGCAGTCTTGGAATATATTGCATTAATGACATGGGCCTGATGAAGAGAATTTTGTGAGTGGGCTGAATGCTTATGTTTGTTCCATTGCAAACATACGGATTGTACATGTCCTTTCCTTCCACAAGTGCAACACTGAGCTTATCGGGAGGAGCAGTCTTGGCGTTTGTGCCATGAATAACACCGAGGGCAAGATTTAATTCTGTTCACCTGTGTAGCCGCCTTTTTGGTGAACTGCTTATGTGGCGTGGGGAAGTGTTGTTTACTTGCCTTGGCTAGTGCAAGTTGCTGCTGCTGAGTGGGCCAATTGCAACTAAGGGACACAACCTGACAAATAGCTGGCTGCTCAGATTTAATGGCTGAGAGGACACCTGGATCATACTGATCTAGTTTTTGCACTACCTGCTGAAATGATGGATCGGACTATTTCAAAATCTGTTCTCTGAGTGTGGTATTAGGTACATTGTACACGGTCGCATCATGCAACATAACATCTGAATATAAAGTACTGCAAGCACATGTGAATTTGAATTTTCTTGTCATCCTGCAAATCTATTACCCACTCGCGATAAGTTTGTTCTGACCATTTTTTGCAATTAAAGAACTGATACCTAGCTGCTACCACATTCAATTGTTGGTCATAATAGTTAGTTAGCGCCAATACCACCTGTTGATAACTAAGTTCACCCTTAGTTGTGTTAGGAAGAAGTTGTTTATTAGGCAGAACACTGCACTTCCTACCATTGGTAATAAATATGGGAGTTTCACAGTACCTGGTACATTGTGAGCGATGATGTGAGCTTCAGATTGGGGCAACCACTCGAGCCATTCCTCTTCTTGATCATGAAACTGTCAAAAAGGTGGTATAGCAGCTGTAGTAGGTGCTGCTTGTTCCGTCAGGCGCACAGTGTTGGCCAGTAGCTGCTGCACTGTATTGAGTAACATAGAAATTTGCTGCATCTAGCTGTGTGGTATCTAACTCTTGCTACAGCTGTGGCGTCTGAGGATTGGGGCAGATATGTTGGAAGAGACGAATGCAACAAACAGACAAAGCAAGCAAGCAAAATAAGGGCAAAAGCAAAGAAAATTTCAGCAATGCACACCCGAAAACACTGATTAGCTACAAATGACAAGAAACTGTTAAAGCAAATAAATGCCCCTACAAAGAAAAGACAAGAGAGAATTAAGGCACCAGTAAACACAAAATTCCGTGGCCATCAGGCGCGGGGTTTGTTGTATAACTCGTAGCCAATGTGGCATCCTGCCCACTCTTCTCTTACAGGGTGCGTAAGGATGCTGCCTTCTCGAATAGCTATACAACAGTTCAAGCAAATCACATTAATAGTTTTTATTACAATAAAGAAGATTGACAATACTTAACTTTGGATGTACAACAAGTTGTTGCAAGCGATGGGCAACAAGCAGTGTCCTTCACTATATACAATGTCCTTGTAAGCAATTCACACTCTCTCATAAGTCACTGCTATCGTTAATGTCACTAAATTTCTAGGCCTCTCTGCTAGTGTTTGTCATCAACTCTGCTGCCAAGGCTGGCAGGAGTGGCGCTTATATTCTCTTCAGACAGAGGCCGCTCCTGTCATGGTGTGGTCCTTGTCAGCGGGCTATTGACTGATGTCATCTCACTGCCTTCTCTGCTCTTGCGCTCTTCATCTTCGTTCCGGCCCTCGTCGTTATGCCGGAACAATAAGTGTATGTGTTCACCGAAGTGCAAATAGTGTGTCCATATCAGCACCTTGTTATGAGTAGTATATCTTGGCAAGACCTACTCGTTGCATAGCCCTTGTCTCTGTTGAATATGTTAGAGGAATCTTTATTTAAATGGGTTCTTTAATTACGAAGTCCCAGTAATCTGACATAAAAAGTAAAACAATCAGCAACTTGAAACTTGTATCTATTCTCTCATTTTACCAAGGATTTTTCACAAGTTTCATTTATATCATGTCAGGATATTTTGTGATTTACTTATTTATTTAGTGAAGTGCAGGGCTCTTATAATGGGTTTCCACAAAGATACATGTTTCAGAGTAACAAAATGTTAACTATACAGTAAAATTTTTTACATAAAGATAAGGAACTTTCAAATGTTTAGTGTTCGAACATTAAAAGAACCTTTGGCACTAATACAAGAAAATAACATATACATTTCGCACACCCATTATAACATAAAAGACAGTGGCTATGGAATATAGAAATGACCAAGCATCCAGTGGCTATAGTAATGTGTCAAAATACAAAGAATCCACACTAATACATACATAGATTTGGATACAAATCTTTTTGGCCTTTTAATTTATGATAGCATGTTGTGTTATAGGTGTTGGACAAGTCACATATATTATTTTTATGCACAAATGAAAATATTGTATAATGTAGCCTACTGGTTCATGGTGTGGGTTCCTGTAGTCATGTTCTAGTTCATGAACCACGGCAACGTATGAGTGGCCAAGTAAGTGGTCCTGACAGTCGGGATACCAGTCACTTTGGAAAATAAGGCTGGGCATCTCGGACATATTCTGAGTCGTGGTCACCTTTGTGCTCATACGGCAAAGACTACCAAATCCACCGGTTAGTCCCCGCAACCGTTAGGGGTAAAGCCCAGTGGGACTCAGGGCCAGTAAGGCTAGCAACCTGCTTCCCTTGTACTTTAAATGTGATGCTGGCAACAATCAGAGCAAAATGCCTCGGACCTTTTGAGGTGACGGAGTCCCACCTCTAACTGACAAACCAGGGACTCCTAAGATACGACTTGGCAAACAAATGGTAATGAGATGGGTGCTATTAATATCAATGGGGGCTACTCTGGGAAGAAGGTAGAGCTGGCAGAGGCTGCAAGTAAGATGGGGCTGGACGTCTTAGCTGTCAGTGACATTCGGGTAAGGGGTGAGAAAGAAGAGGAAGTGGGAGAATACAAGGTCTACCTGTCAGGAGTCAAAGCAGGAAATGTGGATAGATTTGACAGTGTCTAGCAAGAAAATTAGGATTGTGTCAGTATATTCGCATTGTGAAGGGACAGATCAAGATAAGATGGATAGTTTTTATGAGGCACTCAGTGATGTAGTTGTTAGAGTAAAGGACAAGGACAGTGTTCTGCTCATGGGTGATTTTAACGTCAGGATTGGAAATCGAACAGAAGGGTATGAAAAGGTTATGGGTAAATTTGGAGAGGATATGGAGGCCAACAGGAACGGGAAACAACGCTTGGATTTCTGTGCCAGTATGGGCTTAGTAATCACAAACTCCTTTTTTAAACATAAGAACATTCACCGGTATACTTGGGAAGGCAGGGGAACCAGATCTGTCATCGACTATATAATAATAGATCAGGAATTCAGGAAGGCTGTGAGGGACACACGTGTATTCAGGGGATTCTTTGATGACACTGATCGTTATTTAATCTGCTGTGAAATTGGGATTGTGAGGCCGATAGTGCAGGAGGTCAGGTCCATATGTAGGAGGATAAGAGTGGACAAACTTCAGGATAAGGAAATCAGGCACAAGTACATAACAGCGATCTCAGAAAGGTACCAGTTAGTTGAATTTAGTCAATTACAGTCGTTGGAAAAGGAATGGACAAGGTACAGGGACACAGTACTAGAAGTGGCTAAAGAATGTCTTGGAACAGTAGTGTGTAAAAGTAGGATGAAGCAATCAGCTTGGTGGAATGACACAGTCAAGGCAGCCTGTAAAAGGAAAAAGAAGGCGTATCAAAAATGGCTACATACTAGAACTCAGGTAGACAGAGAAAGTTATGTTGAAGAAAGAAACAAAGCCAAACAGATAATTGCAGCAGCCAAGAAGAAATCTTGGGAAGACTTGAGAAACAGGTTGGGGACTATGGGTCAAGCTGCTGCTAAACCATTCTGGAGTGTAATTAGCAGTCTTCGAAAGGGAGGTAAGAAGGAAATGACAAGTGTTTTGGACAGGTCAGGAAAACTGCTGGTGAATTCTGTGGATGCCTTGGCCAGATGGAGGGAATATTTTGAAGAGTTGCTCAATGTAGGTGAAATACGATCAATAACGTTTCAGATTTCGAGGTAGAATGGGATAGGAATGATAATGGAAATAGGATCACATTTGAGGAAGTGGAGAAAAATGGTCAATAGATTGCAGTGCAATAAAGCAGCTGGGGTGGATGAAATTAAGTCGGAACTCATCAAATACAGTGTAATGTCAAGTCTTAAATGGTTACACAGGATAATTGAAATGGCCTGGGAGTCAGGACAGGTTCCATCAGACTGGACAAAAGCAGTAATCACACCAATCTTTAAACATGGAAACAGAAAAGATCGTACCAACTACAGAGGTATCTCTTTAATCAGCGTTGTGGGTAAAATCTTCTCAGGTATTATTGAAAGGAAAGTGCGAGTATTAGTTGAGGACCAATTGGATGACAATCAGTGTGGGTTTAGGCCTCGTACACATTGTCAGGACCAGATCTTTAGCTTACGGCAAATAATGGATAAGTGTTATGAGTGGAACAGGGAATTGTATCTATGCTTTATAGATCTAGAAAAGGCATATGACCGGGTTCCTAGGAGGAAGTTATTGTCTGTTCTATGAGATTATGGAATAGGAGGCAAACTTTTGCTAGCAATTAAAGGTCTTTACATGGATAGTCAGGCAGCAGTTAGAGTTGATGGTAAATTGAGTTCATGGTTCAGAGTAGTTTCAGGGGTAAGACAAGGCTGCAACCTGTCTCCACTGTTGTTCATATTATTTATGGATCATATGTTGAAAAGAATAGACTGGCTGGGTGAGATTAAGATATGTGAACACAAAATAAGCAGTCTTGCATATGCAGATGACTTAGTTGTGATGGCAGATTCGATTGAAAGTTTGCAAAGTAACATTTCAGAGCTAGATCAGAAATGTAAGGACTATGGTATGAAGATTAGCATCTCCAAAACGAAAGTAATGTCAGTGGGAAAGAAATATAAACAGATTGAGTGCCAAATAGGAGGAACAAAGTTAGAACAGGTGGATGGTTTCAAGTACTTAGGGTGCATATTCTCACAGGATGGCAACATAGTGAAAGAACTGGAAGCGAGGTGTAGCAAAGCTAATGCAGTGAGCGCTCAGCTACGATCTACTCTCTTCTGCAAGAAGGAAGTCAGTACCAAGACTAAGTTATCTGTGCACCGTTCAATCTTTCGACCAACTTTGTTGTATGGGAGCGAAAGCTGGGTGGATTCTGGTTACCTTATCAATAAGGTTGAGGTTACGGATATGAAAGTAGCTAGGATGATTGCAGGTACTAGTAGATGGGAACAATGGCAGGAGGGTGTCCACAATGAGGAAATCAAAGAAAAACTGGGAATGAACTGTATAGATGTAGCAGTCAGGGGGAACAGGCTTAGATGGTGGGGTCATGTTACACGCATGGGAGAAACAAGGTTACCCAAGAGACTCATGGGTTCAGCAGTAGAGGGTAGGAGGAGTCGGGGCAGACCAAGGAGAAGGTACCTGGATTCGGTTAAGAATGATTTTGAAGTAATAGGTTTAACATCAGAGGAGACACCAATGTTAGCACTGAATAGGGGATCATGGAGGAATTTTATAAGGGGGCTGTGCTCCAGACTGAATGCTGAAAGGCATAATCAGTCTTAAATAATGATGATGATGATGATGTAGACTACATGTATGAAACATGTGATGTACACTTAGCTAGTACATATATAAAGCAAGTAATTTGTGTATCCTTGCATTCACTCACTGTGTAAAAACAATGACATTGAAAAAACAACTGTAATGGTGGTTTAAATATCTTATTGCACTGAATAGTTTTACAGAAAGAGACAAAAAACTAGGCCATTATAGCATTGACAGTTTCGTATCGCTAATGATTCAGTATCAGTAGTTTCTGTCAAAGTGAGTTCACAACCTTTGCATTTGAGCTTGCACTGTGAGTATTTTTGTCAGTAGTCTTTTCTGTTGTTAGAGAAGTGACTGACTTCAGGAAGTTGTGACACTATTGGATTTAGGCAGTAGCTGCCATACAGTAATATGTTGCTGGACATTCCTTACTTGTTTTGAGGAATGATTTGGGTCTATAGGTGGGACACATATAAAGAACTGTAATAATAATTTAATCAATTGCAGCGTATAGTACTTATAATCACATGCAGCTGCCAGAAACCATCCATACACTTTAACTTCAGACCTTGCCAGACATTTACAAGATTCTCAGACTGCTTATTACTTACAAATTGCGAGGAAGATAGTTGTTATCCTACTAATATTTCTTGAATGACATTGTGTTTGAAAGGACCAGAATTCACATCCATGTCTGGCCATGTTGGTGAAGTTTTCTGTGATTTCTGTACTTCAGATCAGATAAATACCAGGTTGGTTCTGTGAACAAGACCATAGCTGTTGTCAGTGTGAGCTAACATTTCACATGTCCTTACTTTGAGAGCAATGAGATGTCAAATTTTTCCATGACAGACACTTTCCAGAGATTTAACTTCTTGTTTAATGAATCTGCAGAGTATTAGTATACAAATTATTTAAATGGCACAATTTCTACAGTATGTGCTATTCCAGTTTCTGCGTTATGCCACCAAGCATAATCAGTTTTTATTATTGCATAATATGAATCAACAGTGGAAACTCTGCGTATGAATATCAACAATGTGGAAAAGACAGAGTGTTACTGACCATAAGGTAGACACATCATGTTGCTTACGTAAGTGTCTTTTAGCTGCAACATAATACAAATCAAGCTATATTTGATAGGACCAAGGTTAATTGTGCCCCACTTTATGAAAACTAGAAGAAGTAATACTCAAAACTACCTACATATCAGATGTAACTGTGTCACTAATCAGTTGTTCTTGTAAATTACATAGTGCCAAAATTAAAATAGCGCATAACAAAATGTAGACAGTCGTAAGCAGTAGTGACATCTTTGAAACTCTGGAGAGTTTATATGTTAATACCTGTTCTTGTTCACAAAGGCGACCTAATGGATAAGGCTCAAGCTCTGCTTACTGTTATACGAAAACTGTTACCATTTACTGCAGGTTTACTTGATGCTAAATAGTCTCATACCTTCATCTTTTTACTGATTGTATTGTCTTAGTTTTGTCTGTAAGAAAACCATGAATTATTTGTCACTATTTTCATTCCTCTTTGAATTATTCCATTCTGAAAAGGCTTCATTAAATGCCCTCACACTCATAAGTCCTCCATTTATGTCCTATTTACTGGCTGAACTTGATATGATAACATGTCCTTCACCACAGGAAACAAACCCCGCCGAAGTTGACAGTTTGAAGAAAGAATTATCAGATACAAAAGAAGAATTAGAATCATTGAAACTAAATCAAAAGTCAAAGGATCAGATGGTAAGTCAGAATTTATATTGTGAATTTGTCCTTTGCATGAATTTATTGAATGATTTTGTGCATTTAAGACGTGTACAAATGAATACGAGAAAATTATTCATTTTTATACAAATTTATAATGTGTTATTGTCCGAATGTTTTGGAATTTAATGTCTGACTGGCCAGTGGCTGCACTATTATTATTGTTACCTGATGAGACTGCACAATGATAAAGACACTGGACTCACATTTGGGAGGATGATGGTTCATATCTCAATGTGGCATTCCAGATTTGTAATTTCAATTGGTTTCCTTAAATAGGAGTGTATCTGGATGGTTCCTTTTATAAGTACACGGCTATTTATTGCGCCCTCTTTCCCTAACCGAAGCTTGTATGCTGCGCACAATGAGCTCGTTGTGGGCAGGATGTGAAACCCTAGTCATCTTCTCTTCTGTTTATTGTTTGAAAGAGACAAACACAGTTTATTTTATGTGCCTCTTTCTGCGTATTATCTGAAGGTAAGGCCTTATATACTAAATCCAATATGCTATTATAACACAGTGATAACACATAGATATGTGGAAGGAAAAAAAAAGGTCCATTAGGTTCTTCTTTTCACATCGTTGTTGTCTTCATCTGTAGGAGAAGCAGTAACAAAACTTAGTAACTCCACACAACTGCAGGCAACTGGTTCCATAAACGTCTCCACTTGCAAGCTCACATGCAGTGTCAGTCTTGTGGAAAAGTCTTTCATTCTTGTCTGTGCCTCATAAACCAGAGTATGTTATAGCTTTTGCATCTTGCTGACACTAAACAACGAAGTAATGTGTCTTGGCTGAAATGTTAATTTCTTAGTTTTCTGCACAATGTGAAAGTGGGCCATAGTCCTCCATCCACTCACTTGTTGGCCTGTCTAGTGTGGCAGTAGCAAACAGCAAAAGAAAAGCTGACATTTTTTTATTAAACATAAAAACATTTAAACTTTCATGACTGGAACTGTCACAATTAATAAATTGTTCCGGGCTATTATGCCATGGTCGAAGGAATTTCACTTTAAAACACGAAGTTTCATTCCCATCTGCGGAGGACATTTTCTAGGGGGATCGTAGCTTTGTTGAATGTGTAAGGCAAATTTTACATAATCAATTTAACATAAGAAAAGTATGTACGAACGTTGTGCTGACATTCAACAAATCTACGACCCCCCTTGAAAATGTCCTTCTCAGATGGGGAAGAAACGTCAGGTTTTAAAGTGAAATCCCTTCGACCACGGCATAATAGCCCAGAATATTTTATTAATTGTAATTTAAAAAAAAATAAAAAAAAAACCATACACTCAGGAGGATTGTACAGACATACATGCCATCATTTGACTGCTGCACAGACTCCTGTGTGGAAGACGTAGAATTGGCATCCCTGGTATTGAGAAGCAACTAAAAGTGTTGAAAACAAGTAAGTCGCCTGGTCTGGGTGAAATCCCAGTTTGGTTTTACAGAAAGTACTCTTTCGCTTTGGCCCCTTACTGAGCATGAATTTTTCGCGGATCTCTCACCCAGCGCAAAGTGCCAAGTGACTGGCAAATAGAGCAGGTGAGTCCTGTATGTAAGAATGGTAAAAGAAAGGACACGCAAAATTATGGACCAATATTCTTAAAATCAGTTTACTGCAGAGTTATTTAGCATATTCTAAGTTTGAATATAATAAATTCCCTAGAGACAGAAAAGCTTCTGTCTACAAATCAGCATGGATTTATAAAGCATTGCTTGTGAAAAATATACACTCCTGGAAATTGAAATAAGAACACCGTGAATTCATTGTCCCAGGAAGGGGAAACTTTATTGACACATTCCTGGGGTCAGATACATCACATGATCACACTGACAGAACCACAGGCACATAGACACATAGACAGAGCATGCACAATGTCGGCACTAGTACAGTGTATATCCACCTTTCGCAGCAATGCAGGCTGCTATTCTCCCATGGAGACGATCGTAGAGATGCTGGATGTAGTCCTGTGGAACGGCTTGCCATGCCATTTCCACCTGGCGCCTCAGTTGGACCAGCGTTCGTGCTGGACGTGCAGACCGCGTGAGACGACGCTTCATCCAGTCCCTAACATGCTCAGTGGGGGACAGATCCGGAGATCTTGCTGGCCAGGGTAGTTGACTTACACCTTCTAGAGCGCGTTGGGTGGCACGGGATACATGCGGACGTGCATTGTCCTGTTGGAACAGCAAGTTCCCTTGCCGGTCTAGGAATGGTAGAACGATGGGTTCGATGACGGTTTGGATGTACCGTGCACTATTCAGTGTCCCCTCGACGATCACCAGTGGTGTACGGCCAGTGTAGGAGATCGCTCCCCACACCATGATGCCGGGTGTTGGCCCTGTGTGCCTCGGTCGTATGCAGTCCTGATTGTGGCGCTCACCTGCACGGCGCCAAACACGCATACGACCATCATTGGCACCAAGGCAGAAGCGACTCTCATCGCTGAAGACGACACGTCTCCATTTGTCCCTCCATTCACGCCTGTCGCGACACCACTGGAGGCGGGCTGCACGATGTTGGGGCGTGAGCGGAAGACGGCCTAACGGTGTGCAGGACCGTAGCCCAGCTTCATGGAGACGGTTGCGAATGGTCCTCGCCGATACCCCAGGAGCAACAGTGTCCCTAATTTGCTGGGAAGTGGCGGTGCGGTCCCCTACGGCACTGTGTAGGATCCTACGGTCTTGGCGTGCATCCGTGCGTCGCTGCGGTCCGGTCCCAGGTCGACGGGCACGTGCACCTTCCGCCGACCACTGGCGACAACATCGATGTACTGTGGAGACCTCACGCCCCACGTGTTGAGCAATTCGGCGGTACGTCCACCCGGCCTCCCGCATGCCCACTATACGCCCTCGCTCAAAGTCCGTCAACTGCACATACGGTTCACGTCCACGCTGTCGCGGCATGCTACCAGTGTTAAAGACTGCGATGGAGCTCCGTATGCCACGGCAAACTGGCTGACACTGACGGCGGCGGTGCACAAATGCTGCGCAGCTAGCGCCATTCGACGGCCAACACTGCGGTTCCTGGTGTGTCCGCTGTGCCGTGCGTGTGATCATTGCTTGTACAGCCCTCTCGCAGTGTCCGGAGCAAGTATGGTGGGTCTGACACACCGGTGTCAATGTGTTCTTTTTTCCATTTCCAGGAGTGTAGTTTGCTTGTTTTGTGACAGAGTATCCTGCAAACCATGAATGAATGACATAAGGCAAATTTCATATGCCTAGATTTCTGGAAAGTGTTTGACACAGTACTGCATGTTTGACACAGTACCGCGTGTTTGACACAGTACCGCATGTTTGACACAGTACCGCTTGTTTGACACAGTACTGCATTATAGACTGTTAATGATGGTTCAAGCATATGGAATAGGTTCCCAGGTATGTGAGTGACTCAAACACTTCTTAAGCAATAGAACCCAGTTTGCCTTTCCTGGACAGAGAGTATTCAACAGTGATAAACGTTTTGTCAGTTGTGCCACAGGAGCAAACATATCATAAGGAGTGCCACAGGGAAGTGCAATAGGATCACCCATGTTCTCTGTATATGAGGTCTGGCTATAAAATAACAGGACTGATGCTGCCACAGGGTAAGTACGCATGTGTTAGATGAATGACCAATAGCTGTGAAGTGTGAAGCCCTTTTGGTCAGATGCGGCATCTCTGGTGTCTGCAGACAAATCACTGTGGCCATGGCCTTCATTTTTATAAGAGCTGTTAATTTTTTTGTCGGGAAAATGCGAAGTGTAGTAACAGAGCAATGAATTGCATGAAGTTTCACATGGAACTTTGAAAAACTGCTACTGAAACCTATCTTTTACTGAAAGAGTTTTATGGTGAAGACTGTTTATCACATTCACAAGTTTTTGAGTGTTCCAAGTGTTTCCAAGGTGGCTGAGAAGATTTTGAAAATGACTCACACCAGGGATGTCTTTTATCTTCAAAAACAGATGAAAATATTGAAGAAGTTTGTAATATGATTCAATCTTGACTGTTGATTGAGTATTCAATTGATTGCTGAAACTGTAGGAATTGACAAAGAATGTGTAAGGCAAATTTTACATAATCAATTTAACATAAGAAAATTGTGTGTGAACCTGGTGCTGAAAATTATCGTGGTTGAACAAAAAGTAGCGCATGAAAATAATTTTGCTGACACTTTGAATACCAGTGAAAATGATTCTAATTTTCAAAGAGTGATAAAATGTGACAAATCTTGGTCTTTCACTTATGATCCTGAAATTAATCGCCGTCCCATGAGTTGGATGGGCACAACTTCAATGAGAGCAATAAGTGCAGTTATGATTGTTTCTTTCTTTCTTTTACTTACGATATTCTTTCTTTCTTTTATTTCCAATACTCATGGAATTTTATATCATGTTCCTGAAGGTCAGAGTATTTATCAGTATTACCATCTTGAAGTTCTTGCCCACCTCTGTGAGAAAATAAGGGAAAAAATGACCTGAAGTGTACAAGAAACAAGTCACAGTTTGTGCAACGAGACAACGCACCAGCTCATACACTTTGTCTGTTAAGAAGCTTCTAGCAAAGTACAACACCCAGTGTTAGACCACCCACTTTATTTGCCTAACATAGCACCATGTAACTTGTCTATGCATGTGTAATCAAGGACGACTTCCAGCACTGTTTCCATCAATGGAAAATTCACATGGAGCTTTATAGGAATAGGGGAATGGAGGGTGACAATAACTAAGTATATATACTTTTGAAACAAAATGTTTTACAGCAATAGCCCATTATTTTATAGCCACAACTCGTTTTTAAGATCTGACAGAAAGGGAATTTGATATTAAACTTAACAAAATGGACATTGTCAACATTCAAGAAATGTAGAAAACAAACCATTAACTTGCACTATGAACATTGAATGAAAAATGGCATGCCACAGTGTCTGGTGGTTCCAGTGTTTAAGGGTGGCAGTGTGGTACTGGTGTGCAAGTCTCACACTCCCCCTTGGCTATCGAACTTACTTGGAGTTGCTTCAACGATCTTCTTTTCAGGGTAGCCAGCTGCGATGTCTTGCAAAACTTCTTCTCCGATGATAAGATGCTACTTTGGAGGAATTTTTTTATACTTTTAAAATAACTCCATACACTTGAGAATACTTTGAAGTCAATCTCACTGTATTTTCATCACACATAACAGTTTTCATGCAGCTAAAACATTTTTCGTAAACTCGACATCTTCTGGTCCGTCAGAAACTATCGCATTCATTTTCCATAAATACAGTCTAGAAATCTCTCCAAGTTTAACAAGACAACTGTCCGGACCTTACAAAGGTAAGAGAATGAATGAGTAAGTAATTGTCTCGTCTCTTCTCTCAACAACATTCAAATGTTCACACAATAAATTGTGACGTCGCACGGAGTACGGTGCGTTTATTCCTTCGACATGTAACTTCTTAGGTGGGCTCGGCGACTACCTGCCCGCGCCGATCATCCGTCTGATACATGTCTGTCCTGCACACACATAATTGTGGTGCAGTAGACACAGTTCTACTTTACCACACTCATCTCTAAAATAACGCATGTTTGAGATGGTGGAAGTACGAGGTTCTCTAGAATTTACTTTGAAATTCTCGAGGCACTACATATCCCTCCCCTTAGCTCGAACACATGATATTTTATACATGTTCGTGATGTACATCAAATTGTATTCATACAATATTACTTTATGTTTCCATCAGTTTATATAACATTTTTGTAGCCATTGAGTACTTCATATATAGCTCTCTTTCCTTTTCCATATTAATACCATTGTAATCATGGACCTTTTGATCAGTGTAAATTTTGTAAGGACAAGAATCTTTCTGTTCCCTTTCCAATAGCTAATTCCAAGTGTGTATTATCCAAGCATATGCTGTTGTTTGCTCTTACTTTGCATACTACTTTTTCTAAGTATTCATTTATTCGATACCTTTTACAGTCTGGAGGAATTCTGGGTAAATAAAGGTGTTCTGTCAACACATATAACTTCAGACAAACATAACAGTGTGAGTGGAAATGAGAATTCAAATTTACCAGAATAATTTCTACTAAATGTGCGACTTTTGTCATGATACTGCCCTTCTTCCTTTAGGCACAGTACCTATACCTCACATATGGTTTGATACTATGAAAGTACTTCCTCCTTTCGTTTTGGTAGGTATGCCCCTTTAAACAAATTCCTAATATACTATGGTACAGGTCAATCCCCTTCTTGGAGCCCCTGCCTGCACAGTATAGGTTAGCTATTTTCTCTCTCTCCCTCTCCTACTTATACTCTGCTTGTCCCATTATCCTACAATTCGTCAGAATAGTCGTCAGACTGACACCAATTCTGTCCACTTAAGTATATGATGTAGCATAATGAACCACAATATGTTCCTCCTTCTTTCATGTACAAATAGTAGTGTAATACTGTCATCATAACCATAAATACTTACATATTTAAATATATCCCTGTACATACTTTTACGTGATGTGGAACCGTCACCTCACCTAGCCAGGTGCGCATACCTATCACCATGTGCACTTTTCTCCCTCCAACATGACGGTTTCCACATTATCTTAAAATGTACCCTTCCTGTTTGTGTCTTTGTGTTTCATCGTGTGTATGCATATGGGTAGTCGTGTAGCCTGATTCTTTGGCCAGCTTATGGAAAATAAGTTGAAGGTTATAGAAAACTATGGAAATTGAGAAGGACTTCAGCGATAGAAGTGTATGCATATGGACGGAGGGAGAGACAGACTGGTACTCAAAAGAGAAGTAAGAAAGGAAAAATTAGAAATGGTTGCTAACATCGAAGAAGAGAAAGAAAATAGCCCCAAAGACAGGAAACCCTTCTCACCCCCCTTCCCCAGGATCCCCACTTTGCCGGTATTTGAGTGAGAAGCCAGAGAAGGTATGATGTTAAATGTCTCCTGCAGAACGGACATTCTCAACTTCACCTTTGAAGTCCTCGAAGAAAGATCTAAGCAACTCCTGTGGAACGGCAATGGTGAAGAATCAGTCGCACTTGTTTGCGAGGGTCGTTTGAAAGGTGTGGTGTGTGTGTGTAGTGTTAGTCATGCTTGTAGCTACAGTACCCACCCCTTTCAAAATTTATATAAACCCTCCCCTTTCATATCACATTTCACAAAAAGTACAAATTATTCCATAATAAGTAGAAAATTATGTATCATATCATCGTAAGGAGAAACTATGTATCATATCATCATAAGTAGAAATTATGTATCATATCATCATAAATATATATTTATTCATATTACATTGTATCCTCCAATAGTTTAGGCCCGAATTAGATCTAACTGTACGTTGGTTGGCTATGCAGAAATATGACCTAACTATACGCAGATTCGAGATCTTGATGACTAGAGCGGAGCATGCTGTCAACTCACTTTTACATTGAGACTAGAGTGGAGCACCCATTTGACTTACATATTATGAGGCATTACCAAATGCTTCAGTCTTGACTCGATACGACAACAAATCCATCAAGGTGATTATATAACTGGGGATCCTAGCATCCTTAAAACAAGTAACACTGCGTATAGCGACAAGATCACTTACTGCTGCCTCCAGAAGAAGCAGTATGACCTTGATATCAGTGATGTGCTGCAACTCTTGCTTGTCTGCCATGTCAAGACGAGTATGCTGAAGTACTAAACTATATGACAGTATAAGAGGAAGAAAACAGTATACAGGATAGTATAAGACATGAAGAGAATTGATTGTAGGAAACCGAATATGGAAGTAACACCGAACCCAACTCGGGGTCCGACGGTCATCACTCCACCCATTAAATCAGAATGTTACCGTCCCTGGGGAATATACCACTTTATATCCTTAACATTGTATTTCCCTTTTTCTTCTCCAGTTGTAGGGTCCACTAAAAATAAGGTTTTCGGGTGGATCACCGATTGTACTCGGTAAGGCCCCACATACTTTTGAAAAAATTTATGCGTTTCCTTCTTCAGGGCAGAGCTCTGAAGATGTTGTTTTACTAGGACTAGGTCATTGACCTTATATTGAGGTTCTATCACCTTTTCATTGTGCTTACATACTTGTTGTTGTGCCCTCTTAATTAAGTTCTTAGCCACTATCATTTGATTCAGTTGGTAATGAGTAGTAGGTTGTTCTGGCCAAGTAAAACATTTAATAAATTGTTCACCTACAAAGGGTTCACCTAATACTTACAGGGGTGTTAATCCAGTTGATAAATGTGGTAACTCATTTAAAATGAGCTCGAAATCTTTAATTTTTGTCGCCCATGATGTATGGTTTTCATGGCAGTAAGTGCAACATAGTTTACCAATTTCCTTCATAATTCTTTCACACAGGTTAGAAGATGGATTGTAGTTGGATATTAATATTTGACGAATTCCTCCCCATGCTAAAAATTCTTTGAACTTGTTTCTAGTAAACTGAGACCCATCGTCAGAAAGAAATTGTTTGTCCAAAGAAATCTGCAGCCATTTGATCGTGTAACGCTTTAGGAATAATTGGATACATTTTATAATTAACGTGGATGTTATCCTCTTTTTCTTTTCTGACAAATCTCACAAGTCTTAATGACTGATGCTACTTTATGTCGTAGCTTTTTAAAGTAATAGAATTTACTCATATGTGCAATACATTTCTTTATACCGAAATGCCCATACCCATTATGTATGTACCACACCAACTTGTCTTTGGTATGCATAAACGCCAATGTTGCATTGTCCTACTGTGTCTCCAGAACAGATTATATCGTACAATCTTCCATATTCCCTCTTGATTAGGCGGTAGTGATTTCCTAACACACATAGCAAAGATGTCCGTAAAATAAGGGTCATGTTGGATGTTCTCTGTTATTTCCTGAGCCATACCTGGCACGTTGTTGTGTAGGTATTCCAATCTCTCAAAATTAATCGCAAAGATTACGCCAGGTCATTCTGAATGCTTTAGTTCTTTGATGCCTACTGGTAGCCGAGACAAAGCGTCGGGTACAATGTTCTCCGAACCCTTTACATACTGGATCTTAATGTTATACTCTCGAAGAAACAACGTCCACCACATCAATCTACTATGTAGTAATCGGCTATTCATTAAAAATGACGGAGTTTGGTGATCTGTTTAGACATATATTTCAGATCCCCATATAAGTGTTTGGAATTTTTGTATACCCGAGACTGTGGTTAATAATTCCTTTTCTGTTGCTAATTCATGTTTGTGAGACTCTGGCTAGCGAAAGATATTGACCTATGGTCTATACTATCTAAACCCCATTCACCTTGGAAAAGCTCTGTGGCTATACCATAGTCTGATGCATCAGTCGAAATCTTAAATGGTTCACCCATCACCGGATGGTGCAGTATTGGTGATTCTGATAGCGCCCTTTTTACATTTTCAAAAGCATCATGTGCCTCTTGGTCCCAACTCCACAGTATTCCCTTTCGTAACAAACGCCGCCCCCCCCCCCCCCCCCCCCCAAATGAACCATGGACGTTGCTGTTGGTGGGGAGGCTTGTGTGCCTCAGCGATACAGATAGCCGTACCGTAGGTGCAGCCACAATGGAGGGGTATCTGTTGAGAAGACAGACAAACGTGTGGTTCCTGAAGAGTGGCAGCAGCCTTTTCAGTAGTTGCAGGGGCAACAGTCTGGATGATTGACTGATCTGGCCTTGTAACACTAACCAAAACAGTCTTGCTGTGCTGGTACTGCGAACGGCTGAAAGCAAGGGGAAACTACGGCTGTAATTTTTCTCGAGGACATGCAGCTTTACTGTATGGTTAAATGATGATGGCGTCCTCTTGGGTAAAACATTCTGGAGGTAAAATATTCCCCCATTCGGATCTCCGGGCGGGGACTACTCAAGAGAAAGAAAACGCGTTCTACGGATAGGAGCGTGGAATGTCAGATCCCTTAATCGGGCAGGTAGGTTAGAAAATTTAAAAAGGGAAATGGGCAGGTTAAAGTTAGATATAGTGGGAATTGGCGAAGTTCGGTGGCAGGAGGAACAAGACTTCTGGTCAGGTGATTACAGGGTTATAAACACAAAATCAAATAGGGGTAATGCAGGAGTCAGTTTAATAATGAACAGGAAAATAGAAATGCGGGTAAGCTACTACAAACAGCATAGTGAACACATAATTGTGGCCAAGATAGACACGAAGCCCACGCGTTATACAGTAGTACAAGTTTATATGCCAACTAGCTCTGCAGATGATGAAGAAATTGATGAAATGTATGATGAGAGAAAAGAAATTATTCAGGGAGACGAAAATTTAATAGTCATGGGTGACTGGAATTCGACAGTAGGAAAATGAAGAGAAGGAAACGTAGTAGGTGAATATGGATTGGGGGTAAGAAATGAAAGAGGAAGCCGCCTGGTGGAATTTTGCACAGAGCACAACCTAATCATACCTAACATTTGGTTCAAGAATCATAAAAGAAGATTGTATACATGGAAGAAGCCTGGAGATACTGGAAGGTTTCAGATAGATTATATAATGGTAAGACAGAGATTTAGGAACCAGGTTTTAAATTGTAAGACATTTCTACGGGCAGACGTGGACTCTGGCCACAATCTATTGATTATGAACTGTAGGTTAAAACTGAAGAAACTGCAAAAGGTGGGAATTTAAGGAGATGGGACCTGGATAAACTGACTAACCCAGAGGTTGTGCAGAGTTTCAGGGAGAGCATAAGGGAACAAGTGGCAAGAATGGGGGAAAGAAATACAGTAGAAGAAGAATGGGTAGCTTTGAGGGATGAAGTGGTGAAGGCAGCAGAGGATCAAATATGTAAGAAGACGAGGGCTAGTAGAAATCCTTGGGTAACAGAAGAGATACTGAATTTAATTGATGAAAGGAGAAAATATAAAAATGCAGTAAATGAAGCAGGCAAAAAGGAATACAAATGTCTCAAAAATGAGATCGACAGGAAGTGCAAAATGGCTAAGCAGGGATGGCTAGAGGACAAATGTAAGGATGTAGAGGCTTATCTCCCTAGGGGTAAGGTAGATACTGCCTACAGGAAAATTAAAGAGAGCTTTGGAGAAAAGAGAACCACTTATATGAATATCAAGAGCTCAGATGGAAACCCAGTTCTAAGCAAAGAAGGGAAAGCAGAAAGGTGGAAGGAGTGTATAGAGGGTCTATAGGAGGGCGATGTACTTGAGGACAATATTATGGAAATGGAAGAGAATGTAGATGAAGATGAAATGGGAGATATGATACTGCGTGAAGAGTTTGACAGAGCACTGAAAGACCTGAGTTGAAACAAGGCCCCGGGAGGAGACAACATTCCATTGGAACTACTGACGGCCTTGGGAGAGCCAGTCCTGACAGAACTCTACCATCTGGGGAGCAAGATGTATGGGACAGGCGAAATACCCTCAGACTTCTAGAAGAATCTAATAATTCCAATCCCAAAGAAAGCAGGTGTTGACGGATGTGAAAATTACCGAACTATCAGTCTAATAAGTCATGGCTGCAAAATACTATCACGAATTCTTTACAGATGAATGGAAAAACTGGTAGAAGCCAACCTTGGGGAAGATCAGTTTGGATTCCGTAGAAATATCGGATCACGTGAGGCAATACTGACCCTACGACTTATCTTAGAAGCCAGATTAAGGAAAGGCAAACCTACGTTCCTAGCATTTGTAGACTTAGAGAAAGCTTTTGACAATGTTGACTGGTATGCTCTCTTTCAAATTCTGAAGGTGGCAGGGGTAAAATACAATTTACAATTTGTACAGAAAGCAGATGGCAGTTATAAGAGTCGAGGGACATGAAAGGGAAGCAGTGGTTGCGAAGGGTCTGAGACGGGGTTGTAGCCTCTCCCCGATGTTATTCAATCTCTATACTGAGCAAGCAGTGAAGGAAACAAAAGAAAATTTCGGAGTAGGTATTAAAATCCATGGAGAAGAAATAAAAACTTTGAGGTTTGCTGATGACATTGTAATTCTGTCAGAGACAGGAATGGACTTGGAAGAGCAGTTGAACGGAATGGATAGTGTCTTGAAAGGAGGATATAAGATGAACATCAACAAAAGCAAAACAAGGATAATGGAATGTAGTCAAATTAAGTCGGGTGATGCTGTGGGAATTAGATTAGGAAATGAGACACTTAAAGTAGTAAAGGAGTTTTGCTATTTGGGGAGCAAAATAACTGATGATGGTCAAAGTAGAGAGGATATAAAATGTAGACTGGCAATGGCAAGGAAAGCATTTCTGAAGAAGAGAAATTTGTTAACATCGAGTATAGGTTTAAGTGTCAGGAAGTTGTTTCTGAAAATATTTGTATGGAGTGTAGCCATGTATGGAAGTGAAACATGGACGATAAATAGTTTAGATAGGAAGAGAATAGAAGCTTTCAAAATGTGGTGCTACAGAAGTATGCTGAAGATTAGATGGGTAGATCACATAACTAATGAGGAGGTATTGAATAGAATTGGGGAGAAGAAGAGCTTGTGGCACAACTTGACTAGAAGAAGGGATTGGTTGATAGGACATGTTCTGAGGCATCAAGGGATCACCAATTTAGTATTGGAGGGCAATTTGGAGGGTAACAATCGTAGAGGGAGACCAAGAGATGAATACACTAAGCAGATTCAGAAGGATGTAGGTTGCAGTAAGTACTGGGAGATGAAGAAGCTTGCACAGGATAGAGTAGCATGGAGAGCTGCATCAAACCAGTCTCAGGACTGAAGACCACAACAACAACAACACCCTGCCATTCCAAGAAATCCCTTCAATTGTCTTATGTTTCTAGGTGGTGGACACTCCTTAATAGCCTTTATATGTTCTGGGTCGGGCTTAATTCCTTGTACACCTTCGATATGTCCCAAGAATTTTAGTTCTTGCCTTACAAAGTGTGACTTTGACAATTTTACTGTAATACCTTTTTCTTTAAATTTTTTCAGGGTTTTCCTCAAGCTTAGGCAATGCTCTTCCCAGGTGGGTGATTTTATCAATGTATCATCTACATATATAATTAAGCCCTTTAACAACTCTCTCCCTATCGCTTCGTCCAGCATGCATATACACACTGATACCGAGATATTTATCCCAAATGGTAATACATTAAAATGGTATGATTTTCCGTCAAAAAGGAATGTTGATATTTCCTTGAATCTGCATGTAACCGGATCTACCAGTACCCAGCAGTCAGGTCCATGGAGCTAAAAGTACTGTGCTTTCTCAAATTTAGATAATAACTCGTCAATGTTAATGGGTCTCTCTCTTTTGGTTTCTATATGTTTATTCAGGGTGCACGTGTCTAGTAAGAGCCGCACTCCACCTGTAGACTTTTTCACTACTGCCAAGGGATTATTTATAATGCTTGTACTGTGTTCTGTTATTGTATTATCTACCATTTTATTTATCTCCTCCTTAACTGCTTCTTGTAAACTCACCAATATCAGGTACAGTTTACAGAAGAATGATGTATCATTTTTGATCTTAAATTTAAATACATAGTCACTAATACTACCTGGACTATCCGAAAATACCATTTCATACTCTAATAGAATTTCGGCTAAATCTGTTTTCTGGTCGTTGGTTAATATTGGGGATTCATTTACTTTATTTTGTATGTCAGCTCTTTGTGATGCATGACTTACGTTTTCCACCTCTGGTGACAATTGCGCTGTCGTGGTTAATCGTAAACTCTGGTGTTCAGTTGTTTGTTTATCGATGTAACTGTCTGCTAGAAACTTAGCACAATCTTTATCTTCCTCAAGTCCAAAATAAAGACAGCTGTCTTCAAAATAAGGTAGATATTGCTAGTTCTTAATTTATTAAAGAATCCACTAGAAATAAGTGACACTTCACTACCAGAATCAATAATATGTCTACTTCGGAATCTTCTACTTTTCCAACTATAATCAGGTGTGGAGTAACTGTAGCTACGTCAGGTTCTTCTGATAGCAACCATTCGTTTGTTGGTTTTTTTTTTTTGCGTAAAGGAAACATACTTATTATGAGGTAGGCCTCTTAATATATTTCTATGACCTGGACCCCGGCCCTGGGTCCAGATCGCCCTCCATTTTCTTCACTATTTGTAATCACCGGCTGGTTATCAAACCTGTGACATTTCCATTTTGAGCCCTATTATTGCTAGGTACAAATTCTTGTGTAGTTACTGGACCTATTTTCGAATGAGGATGTCTTTTTTGATGATTTTCATTACCCTTATTCCGATTATATCGATGTACTCTAGCCAAATTCATCTCATGTCTTTTGAAATGACCAGAGCTATTATTATTATTCCTCCTGTAGCTTTGATTCTCATTTTGATGCATATCCTCATTTCGATCATTTATTTATTGCATCTAGTGCGTCCACAAAGAACAGTAACTCTTCTACTGTCTTCCACCTGCTACATAATATGTTTTTCCTAGCGTAAGTGGGTAATCGCCTTATCAAAATCCATACCAATCCCTCTTCCTCCATTGGTTTATCTAAATATTTGGCTCTTGTTAAATGACAGTCGAAATATTTTCTCATTGTACCCCACGTACTATTGTAATAATTTGGGTCCCATAAATCAGATATTAACTTCTCCTGGCCACTCGATGACCAGTATTTCTCCTTAAACTTTCTCTGAAAGTCCGCCCAAGGTGAAAAATTTTCTATATTCACTGTGGCCCATTTGGGAGCCTCTCCTAGAAGGTAACCGACAGCAAATTCTTTCTTTTTTGCATCTTCGCAATTTTTTTTGGTAGGGCTTGATTAAATCTTTTTAAGAAATGGGTTGGGTGCATGTCTCCATCTGGTCTAAATTTGGGCAATTGTCTGAATTCGTTCCCCATTGTAAATCTGTTACTACTTAACTAGTCAACACTATGTTCTGTGAAGCTACTTCCTTCTCTATCTTATTTTGCATAAGTTTAAATTCCTTCCACAAATTGTCTATGCCTTTTTTAGTATCAAGTTCCGATGCTAAATGTGATGGAACATTTTCTGTTTTCACTCTCTTAGCGACTTTCTGGTCGATTAATTCCTCTACCTGTTCCTCCAGACCGCTTATATTTATGTGGTCTGAGGTTGCTAGCCTTTCATTAAAATTTCTCTCTACCGCATCTACACAAGTGTTGACCCCTGCAATTCACGATTGAACAATAGGAATCAGTTCGTCTTGTGTTTCAGTGGTATCTTTTAAGGTATGTAATCTCTGTTTCACTGCGTTGAATGTGACATTACATACTCTCTGAAATGACCCTAACTTCTCATTAAATTCAGACACTGTGTTGGTACACTTGTCCTCAATATCAAATTCTAATCTCTGGGTTAACTTCTGAAATTGATCATCCTGCTTTTGGTTAAAGTCTGTAAACATTTGATTCATTTATACAATTAAAGAATTACTTAATTCATTCTTTAAATCTACTTGTAAATTTTCCACTTTATCATTTAACATCTCAAATTTAGAATTTAAAGCTTCACCCTGTGCTTCTAACTTTTCACTTAAAGTAGTACTTATTTCATTTCTCGAAGAATCAATTTGAGCAGTTGAAGTTACACTTTGTGCTTCTGGTTTTTCATTTAAAGCAACATTTTGGTCACTTAGTTGTGCCTCTAGTTTCTCACGTAAAGAAAGATTTTGATCACTTAGTTCTTGTCTCTGTACATCTAACTTAGTATTTAACTGAGTATTCACTGAGTCTAACTTCAGACTTAGTCCCTTAATTAAATTTGCTACTTCAGTCCAGTCTGGCATGACCTTAGTCGCTGTCATCACCATGGCTGGTTCTACAGTTTCTGTAGGTTGTTGTTCCATCTCCATAGTCCTAATTTTCTTCGCTCTTGTGAGCATTAAAAAAATAAAATCACCTCCGTAAATAATGACCACCCTAGTTTACATTCAAATAGTTATTATCTTGAGCTCGCCTGGCATAGGATTGTAGGGTGCATTGGTGAGGTGTAGAAATGGCACTGGTGAAACGCACGGGCGCCGGTAGCGTCAAATGTTGGTTGCGGCATTGGCGTCGGCGTCAGTTGGTGCGAAGTTAGCAACTCAAACAGCAACCAGCAATGACGGTGGGTTACTGCGACTGCGTCGGTGTTGGCTGGTTACTGCGTAGGCATCGGCTGGTTACTATGTGTGTGAGGGTTGCTTCCTCCCCACAACTAAATCTTCTTAATCGAATTGCAGACCAATTTTTTTGTCTCGTTATTATATATTGATATGGCAACTCTTCAACTTTTTCTCATCTCAATTTTCTTCAAAAAAATTTCCTATTTTGGTGTCCTGCTAACTTTGGTCGCCACATTCTGGTGGTTTCCGGTGATTAAGGGTGGCAGTGTGGTACTAGTGTGCAAGACTCACACTCCCCCTTGGCTATCAAATATACTTGGAGTTGCTTCAACGATCTTCTTTTCAGGATAGCCGGCTGTGATGTCCTGCACAATGTCTTCTCCAAAGATAAGATGCTACTTTGGAGGAATTTTTTTATACTTTTAAAATAACTCCATACAATCAAGAATACTTTGAAGTCAATCTCACTGTATTTTCATCACACGTAACAGTTTTTGTACAGCTAAAACATTTTTTGTAAACTCGACAACTTCCAGTCCGTCAGAAACTATCGCATTCATTATCCATAAATACAGTCTAGAAATCTCTCCAAGTTTAACAAGACAACTGTCCGGACCTTACAAAAGTAAGAGAATGAATGAATAAGTAATTGTCTCTTCTCTTCTTTCAACAACATTCAAATATTCACACAATAATGTTTGACATTTCACGGAATATGGTGCGTTTATTCCTTGAGCTGGACATGTTACTTCTTAGGTGGGCTTGGCGACTACCTGCCTGCGCCTATCATCTGTGCGATATACGTCCGTCCTGCACACACATAATTGTGGTGCAGTAGACACAGTTCTACTTTACCACACCAATCTCTAAAATAACGCGTGTTCGAGACGGTGGACATACAAGGGTCTCTAGAATTTACTCCGAAATTCTTGAGGCACTACAGGTGCTCACAGGGGTTTGCTCCATCAGGTTTGAAGGTCAACTGTTTGGGAGCTACAAACTGCTCAATTCGTTCAGCTGCTCAGTATCCACTCTGTGCAACCAAATGCAAAACAGTCAGTTGTGGAGTTTATTGTGAACTGGCTATACTTTAAGGTGTAGCTGCATATAGTGTGATAATATGTTTTATAGGCACCGAAAAAACAAAAATCCTTAGGCTGAGTTTGTCCAGTGGTTCCAGGTGATACAAATTGCAGTGCACACACTGTTTAGGAGGGATATTTTGCTGTAAAAGAGTATGATTTTTATACGCAGACCAGGAATCAAACAAAAGCAAGTCATTTTGACCAGCTATTGGCCAAAAGCAGTGTTCATACCATAGTTGTAGTTCTCTTACACCTATTTTTCCACTTTTGCTTGTTGTGACATAAATCTTACCCACTGCACTTGTGCCACCTGTAATTTCCAGGATTCGTTTCATGTGCCTTTCTTCTTCAAATCTAGATTGGTTGAGTTTGAAACAAATTCCTTACTGAGCAGTGGGATAAGTTTGTTTATCTCATCTACAAATTTTCAGACCACTTCCGCAGTCTGCTGTGCATCATCAAGTTGACACTGTGAAATTTCATTATCTTCATCTTCCAGTTCTGTAGCACTGTTAGAAGTTATGCAGCCAGCCATCCTCTGCTTCCCTTGTAATCACTGTAATCTCTGTCGTGTGCAATCGGATGTGCATAACATCAAGGTCACTATCATGCACATCCTATAAATTGTGACATGCATCCTTGAAATGTGCAAACAAGTGCACCTTGTCCTCCTTGAATATCCGCAGTTTTTCTTATCCACTACACATATTGCTGCAGGCTTATTTAGACTTTTTTACTGTTGCCATTGCTCTGCTTTGGATCAACACCACAACCACTGTAGCACTGTTGTGAGTTACTCGTTGACTAAGCAGTTCAACTATGCTCTGTAGCCTCATGCTGTGCTCACCATTCAATACCTCCAGTCCTGCCCCTGTTGCCATTAGCAGCCAATATTGTGGTTACATGGTGGACAGTATGTGGGGCGTTGAATGCCATAGACATCACTGGCCTTTTGCAACTTCACTTCTGAGGGCTCCATGGTAGACAAAATTTCTTTTTAGTGTTATGAATGACAGATTATTATAAATGTAGAAAAATGTAAGCTAATGCAGATGAGTGAGAAAAGTAAGCATGTAATGTTCTAATACAGTATCAGTTGTATGCTTGTCTGACACACTCAGTGATTAAATATCTAGGCATAATGTTGCGAAACAGTGTGAGGTGGAAAGAACATGTAAGGTTGGGAGTAGGGAATGCAAATGGTAGACTTCTGTTTATTGAGAGAGTTCGAGGTAAGCCTTTATCTCATCTATAAAGGAGATCGTATAAAGAACACTAGTGTGACCCATTTTGGAGTAATGCTTGAGTGTCAGAGATCCCCACTGAGTTGGATTAAAGGAAGATGTCAAAGTGGTTCGTAGGCATGCTGCTAAATTTGTTATCGGTAGGTTCGATCAGCACGAGAATTATGGAGCTGTTTTGTGAATTCAAATAAAAATCCATGAGGAGAAGACAATGTTATATTCATGAAACACTGTTGAGAAAATTTGTAGAACTGACATTTGCAACTGACTGCAGAATGATTCTACTGCTGCCAATGTTTGTTTGGATAAGGACCATGAAGACAAGATAAGAGAAATTAGGGCTCATACGGAAGTGTATAGACAGTCACTTTTCCCTTACTCCAATTTGAATGGGGGCAGGGGGAATATAAAATGTAATATGTATTGGAAAACTGAATAAAAAGTTGCTGCTTGAATAATTAAAAGAAAAATTTTGAAAGAATGATTGAAGGGAAAAAAAAAAATAATTGAAAGGTACACATATCCTGAGTGAACTTTAACTGGCACTAATATGAACAGACCTTCAATATTCAATATATTTATTCAAATTTAAATTTATGTAATTCTTTTTCTTGTTACTGGCATTGTGTGTAGAGCTTGGTATGACAACACTGGTTCCGGATCACCCCTCATCTGCTCACGCAAATTACTCGTCTGCTTCGATCCTCTAGATGGAGGATTCTCAGCGTGTCACGGAGAGATGAACTGACGGGTATCATCACCATGAATGTACAAACAAACTTTGTTATCTTGATAAATTTCTTTAATACTTTCTAATGCATAAAAAGCAATTAAAAAATTGAAGAGCATCTCACTACTTCTTTTGTCTATATATATTGAAAAGAATGAGGGAAAAAAGAAAAGAAAGAAATAATAATAATAATAATAATAATAATAATAATATGATGATAATAATAATAATAATAATAATAATAATAATAATAATGTGTCACTTTCCATTTTCAACCAGACCTAAGGTCTGAGAAAGGAAAGAAGATAATAATAATAATAATAATATGTTACATTATAAATTCTGAGTGTACAGGAAAGGGAATGCAATGATAGTAGTTGCACAAGGTACCCTCCAGCATGCATTGTGTGTTGGCTTCAGAATCTAATAATCATAGAGAGGAAAAATTAGTGTGTAATTATAAAAGAGGGGTAGAAGTCTTTTTGTCAAAGTTCCTGAAAACTACAGATGCATTCTTCAATTCATTCTTTTCACTGCTCATCAGAGGGCAGAGTCTATTTTACCAGATGATCTGTCCTCTGCATTATCTGACAAATGAATGTGGTACAGATTTTGATTCTGTGAAATGTATGACTCTTGCCCAAAAATCCTAGTAAGTAATTTTTAATTTGTTGTCAGGTCAACTGGCTCATCTTTCTGGTTAGGTGACCACACCAACCTGTGGCGTAATTTTACCCTTTGTCATATTTTAGCCATATTTAAAAAAGATTTAGAACAATGACCAAAAACAGTCATTTAGAGTTTGCATGGTAATATGAATATGGGTGAAAGTGGATGAGAATCGGAGGGAATATTTGTTATTGTAACTGATATTCTGGTTTACTCTTCTTTAACTTCTAGTCTTTTTTAAAACATGTATTTCTTAACTCCTTCAGCAAGGGCACTGATAACACTGCAGTCTTTGCAAAGATGTTACTCACTGTATGTTTCTACCTCACTCTAGATGTGTTACTTCTCTTCCAATGTTGTCTGCTAACATTTAACTTCTTTGGTGATAATACTCAGTAAATGTCTGAAGATGGCCTTGTAAGCCGAAAACCGGTTAGCAATAAAAATAATATTGTAGAACAAAAGCAAACTGGTACTTTTCATTTATTATTAGTGTCATACCTCAATGAAGAACTTAAACTCTTAGCATGTACAGGACTTATGGGTCAAGTTTAAAAGTGTAGTTGATCATATTCTGGATTGGTTTGTATCACATAGATCAGTCTCTGAAAGGAGGAACCCTCCATGGTATATAGTCACTGCAAAGAAACTCCTGAATAAACAGAGACTTTGGCATCATAGGTGTAAAATAAAACAGAGGGCTGTTGAGAGATGTTGCATGAAATATGTTTGGCTGTCAAGAGAGCAGTGCTTGAAGCTTTCAGTGACTACCATAACAAAACAATCTCAAAAGATCTTTCATAAAACCCAAAAAAATTCTGGTCCTATGTAAAGCCTGTTAATGCCAAATAAGTTAGTGTCCAGTCACTCTCAGATGATACAGGAACTGAAATTGAAGGTACCAAAGCAAAAGTAAGAATGTTTAACTCTGTTTTCTAACATTCCTTTGCAAAGGAAAACCCAGGATTATTGCCCCAATATAATTGTTGTACACAGAAAAGATAAGTGAAATGGAAAGTCAGTGTCTATGGTGTTGAAAAACAGCTGAAGTCATTAAAACAGAATAAAACTCCAGGGCCCCTATCAGATTGTATACCGAATTTGCAGCTGATTTGGCCCCTCTTTTAACTAACCTGTCGTAGATCTCTCAAACAAAAAATTGTGCCCAGTATATGGGGGAAAGCACAGGTAACACTTGTCTACAAGAAGGGTAAGTGATCCACAAAAAGTGATCCACAAAACTACTGTCCAGTATCTTTGACATCGATTTGTTGTAGACTGTTAAGCTGTTAAGAACATATTCTGAGCTCAAACTTGGTGAAGTATCTTGAACAGAATGACCTCTTCCATGTCAACCAGTGTGGTTTCTAAAAACATAGATCACGTGAAATCCAACTAAACAATATTAGGAAAAGGATAGATTGCTACCCATCGTAAAGATGATCTGTTGAGTTGCAGACAGACACAACCAAAAGACTGTTACACATTGTAACTTTCCGTCAAAGCCTTCTTTAGCAAAGAAAACACACACACAAGCAAGTACACCTCACATATGTATCACTGCTACCACCGGCAGCTCTGACTGGATGTGACTGTCATGGAGTGAGGTGGAGAAGGGGGAGGGATAGCAGGTTACGGATTGGGGGAGTGAAGAGTGCTGTCTGGCATGCAGAGGGATTAGAGGCTGCCAGGCACAATATTTGGAGGTGGGATGTGGTAGTAGAGGGGAGGGGGGGGGGGGGGGGGGAAGGTTGGAGGGAGGAGTGGGAAAGAAGAAGAGCAGGTAAGGGGAAAGGATTGATGGGTAAATGACAGAGGGTGACACACAAAGAGGAAGAGGGAATGTGGAAAGTGAGGAGATGATAGGACAGGGGAGCGGAAACTGTTGGATGGAGGGTGTGGTGACAGTAGGTTACTGTAGGTTGATGCTGGGATAATTTTGGGAGTGGGGAATGTGTTGTAAGGACAATTCCCTTCTGTGCAGCTGGTGTGGAGGGGATGATCCAGATGGCCAGGGTTGTGAAGCAGCTATTGAAATCTAGCATGTTACGTTCAACTGCATGCTGTGCCATGGGGTGGTCTACTTTACTTTTGAGCACAGTTTGGCGATAGCCGTTTTGGACAGCTGGTTGGTGGTTGTACCAATATAAAAAGCTGTATAATAGTTGCAGCAGAGCTGCTATACAACATGGCTGCTTTCATAGGTGGCCAGGCCTTTGATGGGGCAAGAGAAACCTGTGATAGGACTAGAATAAGAAGTGCTGGGTGGGTGGATTGGGCAGGTCTTGCACCTTGGTCATCTTCAGGAATGGACAGGGATGTGGAAGTTGGCTGGGCAATAGAACGCCACTTTAGGAGGGGTAGGAAGGATCTTGGATAGGATGTCCCTCTTTTCAGGGCATGATGATAGATAATCAAATCCCTGATGAAGGATGTGTTTTCAGTTGTTCCAGTCCAAGGTGATATTGGGTGTCGAATGGGGCACTGTTTTGTAGCCCTAATAACACCCAGGTCTATCCTAGTGGACCTTTACTTGCCACATGCCACAAAACTGGAAAACTCTTGTTAACCTGTCCATCAAAATCCTCAGCCCCCCACTGAAGTTTCAGTCCTATCCAAACACTTCACCTTTGGCCCTACACCCAGATGTAACCATGTTGAACTTGCCATCTCCCGATTGCAGCACTGGAAACCAACCAGTTGTCCCCCAGGATGAAACCAGTTGTCCCCCAGGATGAAAGGCCACTGCCAAAGTATAGCCAAGAACAAAGTAGACCAGCCTGTGGCACAACATGCAGTTGAACTTAGATTGCTAGATTTCAGTGGCTGCTTTACAATTTGGGCCATCTGGATCCTCCCCTCCACTACAAGCTTTTCTGAACTGCGCTGTTTGGAGTTATCTTTACAACACATTCTCCACTCCCAGAATTATCCCGGCCTCAACCTATGGTAACCTACTCTCACCAAACACTCCACACAACAGTTTCTGCACGCTCATCCTATCACCTCTTCCCCTTTCAAATTCCTTCTCCTTCTTTGAGTGCTTCCCACTGCCTTTGCACCCACCTGCCCTTTCCCATTCCGCACTCCCACCCCCCGTCCCACACCCACTTCCCTATGCTGCACCTGGATGCCCCACTAGACAGTGCTCTTCTCTCACTACACCTTGCTATCCCTCCCTCTTCCGTGCCCTAGTCCAGATTGAAGCGCATGTGACAGTCACATACAGTCTGAGATGCCGGTGGTAGCGACCGTGTGTGCATGAGATATGCATGCTTGCGTGGTGTATCTTTGTTGAAGAAGGATGTGGCCCATAGCTACCATGTGTAATTGTCTTTTCGTTGTGCGTGTCTGCATCTCAGTGGGTCACACTTTCCTCTCATGATGTACTGAAAGCCATGGATCAAGACTGGTGGATGCAGTTTTCCTCAATTTCTAAAAAGCATTTGACTCAGTACCACATCAACATTTATTATCAGAAGTATGGTCGTATGGGATATCATGTGAAATTTGTGGCTGGATTGAGGATCTTATAGTAAGGAGGGCACATCAAGTTATCTTGTGTGGAGAGGCATAAGTAGGTGTAGAAGTAACTTTGAGTGTTCCCCAGGAAAGTGTGTTGGGATCTGTGCTGTCCATGTTGTATATTAATGACTGTGCAGACAGTATTAATAGTAATCTTAGACTTTCACAGATATTGCAATTATCTATAATGAAGTACTGTCTGAAAGAAGCTGTGCAAATATTCTGTCAGATCTTGATAAGATTTCAAAGTGGTGCAAAGATTCGCAACTTGCTTTAAATGTTCAGAAATTTAAAAATGTACACTTAAAAAATGATTATAATACCAATAAGTCACAGTTGGAATTTGTCATCTTATATATAAATACCAGATATGAAATAGGACGATAACATAGTATCACTCAAAGGTAAAGTGAATGAAACAGTGCGATTCATTGGTAAAATGATAAGGAAATGCAAGTCAACAAAGGAGACTGGATACAAAATGTGCATGCGCACCATCCTAGACTATTGCTCGATTGCTGGGACCACAAACCAAATAGAACTAATATGAGATAGGGAATGGATACAAAGAAGGGCAACACGAATGGTCACAGGTTTGATCAACCCATGGGATTATGTCACAAAAGGTGCGGAAAGAACTGAACTGGCAGATCCTTGATGATAGAAGCAAACTATCTTGTGAAAACCTAATCAAAAGTTTCTAGACTCAACTTCAAAGTGATTAATATAGGAATATACTCCTGTTATCAGAAAAATTCCATGACAGATTGTTTTTATTTTTGAGTTTGCTGTACTAAAAAGGAAAATATATTGTTTTTATCTTACATAGTATGTATGCACCGTTGAAGTGATGCTGGCTGTTTTTCCATCCAAACTCACTAGTGGCAGGGCTGTGCTTAGCAACACACTGTTGAGGCTCTTGGTGCATTGGTTATGGTGACACAATGGATGATGATTGTGGGCAAAGAGCGAACATTAAGTTTTGCATTAAGCTCGGGTAGACCCCTAGTGAAATGTGGACAATGATTAAGCAAGCAAAACTATTCAGTTCAGGTGAACTAACACAGTTAAACCTTAATCTTTCATGTCGAAGAAGAGTTCACGAGAACAGTGTTCCGTGCTCTCTGACAACAGCTGATCAGGGACCATCAGACGCGAACTGCGTCTAGCCCGCAGCTAACCCCTTAATCAGGTTGGTGGAGGGTCAGATGTAAGTGGGATTTCTCTTGTGATGGGAGCATCCTATTCTGCTCTGATCTGTGGACCAGCCCGACACATGTACTATTACTTGTCTGTAAATTATTTCTTATTCGGCAGCAATATTGCTTTCAGTGGCCCTGTTTTACCACTCCTGCATATTTTCATAAATCAGTCAAATTTCTAGTTCTGTGGTTGCTGCCAGTGCAGTTAGTTGAAGTGACAAATCCCAATGGTTATCATTTTCCAGTGGATGCACCATGCACACTTGTTCCAGTGCGTCACTTGTGAGGATTGCTTCATGATCATCGACTGGGGTTCCTTGCTATCTTCATTGAAAGATTTGTGTTATTGCACTCCACGTTGAGTAGGATGGTACATTGACATATAGCAGTGCTGTGTAAAATGTATCACTTTGACAAAGTTGTAAAAATGTAGTTAATGACATACTCACTGGTGGTTCACTACCTATTCTCTCTGCAGTTGCTCATGTAATTATACACATTTACTGTTTTCTGAATGCATTGCTAAGTGAACAACTGCTGACACTTGATAATGTATTGGGAAATCCAATTTTCATCAAGCCACTGCATTACAATTTATATATCTACCCACTTTATTCTGAAGTATTTCATCTTTCAGATGTTGTTCTCTCTCAGTTATTGTAAGTTCAGCCACATCACTGCCATTGTTAACATGTTTGGACACATATTTATTTCACCCAGCTATAGTACTCAACATTTATGTGTGCTTGAAATACTTTTGGTAGACATGGATTGTTTGGCGCTACCCGTTCATTACCTACTTCTATCGCTTGGTTATAATGCATTCATATTTTGACGGTGAAACCACCATCTGCTGGAGATCATCTTCTGTGCATGATATCAGTCTTCACTTGTTTGTCTCATTTAAATATGTTTTTTATATTTCTTTGTATGCTTGCCTTCTGTCATACATGATGAATTCATATTTAATCTTCCACATGGACCGTGAATCACGTTTTTCACTGTTATATTGTATAATTCTGGATCCTATTTTGGTTTCGAAAGTCTGCTCAAATTACTTGATCAAATATATACTCAAGTGTAACTGAATTACTTGTTTTGGATGAACTTTTTCATGCAACCAAATTACATCATGTGACTGAGGTAATCCTAATTTCTGTCATTTGATTGTGGAAATCCATCATCTAACAATTAGAAAAACCTGACACTTTGTGTCTGTCAAAAAACTTGAGCTGTTATGTCTTGACAGTCCATGGCAACTTGTCCTTGAATCCTATCTTCTTTGATTTCCACCCATGATAATATTGCAAGTGAGCAGATCAGGGTGACCTTGTTTTCTTACATAGGTCATAGCATCTATTGTGCACTCGTGCATGTGTTCTGGACTTCTTATGTAACTTGATTGTAAAATATCCAGTCATCCCCTGTCATTAGAGTGGCCATCATTCATGACTGAGCCTCTCAAATGAATGTACTCTTCTCTAAGCAATTTTGTTTTTCATTCTGTCATATGAATATCATTTGTTCCGCCTTTACTTTTGTGTACAAATCGTCTAATACTGGTGAAATAAACGACGAGATTTGGTAATATTATTATATTCCTTGTTGTCTCTGATCAATATGCATTATGCATAAAATTCCTTTGAACGTTATTCTTCTGTTCATTTCGGCACCTTTATTTGGGTTTGCTTGTTTTAAATTGAGATGGTAGCAATTTTCTTCTCCTATAAAAAGGATGGATATTGAACTATATTGTAAGGACGATGTGTTTTTGTGATTCATTGTAATCTTTCACATCTTTGTGGAATAATTATATCACTACTTTTATCTTTGTCCATTAGATACCATTTGATCCAGCACTGTGCCACCTTTTGACTCCCATGTCTTTGAACCAAACTCATCTGGTTTCATAATGATTGCTGAAGGAGGGATACCAGACCCTGTAACTGCCTTGAGGCCTTTTGACTCCAATGTCTTTGAACCAAACTCATTTAGTTCCATATTGGTTGCTGATGGAGGTATACCACACCCTATAACTGCCTTGAGGCTGCGGGTGTGGGTTGTGGAATTACAGTGGCATGCGTGGATGATGGCTGCAAGTATAGCAAGGATTTTAAAATTTTGTGACTTAACAGGACAATTCACAAAATTATTAAGGCACAGATTTTAACTGGCATAGGAGTGACTGGCTCTTTCCCAGTAGCTTATAGCATTTGTCTGGTGGCCAAGAACATTCACCAAAAACTCTTCAATTATAGGTTGTTCACAATGTCCTGAATGAGGGCTCCATAGCTCTGGATCACCTAAAGCTGGTAGAAGTCGGGTGACTTAGGGTCATGAGTGTTTGTATTTAGCCATGACCAACATTGACTATTTAATGATACAGTCACTCCTTATGTACGAGGGCAGTTCAATAAGTAATGCAACACATTTTTTTTCTGAAACAGGGGTTGTTTTATTCAGCATTGAAATACACCAGGTTATTCCCCAATCTTTTAGCTACACAACACTATTTTTCAACGTAATCTCCATTCAATGCTACGGCCTTACGCCACCTTGAAATGAGGGCCTGTATGACTGCACGGTACCATTCCACTGGTCGATATCGGAGCCAACGTCGTACTGCATCAATAACTTCTTCATCATCCACGTAGTGCCTCCCACGGATTGCGTCCTTCATTGGGCCAAACATATGGAAATCCGACGGTGCGAGATCGGGGGTGTAGGGTGCATGAGGAAGAACAGTCCACTGAAGTTTTGTGAGCTCCTCTCGGGTGCGAAGACTTGTGTGAGGTCTTGCGTTGCCATGAAGAAGGAGAAGTTTGTTCAGATTTTTGTGCCTACGAACACGCTGAAGTCGTTTCTTCAATTTCTGAAGAGTAGCACAATACACTTCAGAGTTGATCGTTTGACCGTGGGGAAGGACATCGAACAGAATAACCCCTTCAGCGTCCCAGAAGACTGTAACCATGACTTTACCGGCTGAGGGTATGGCTTTAAACTTTTTCTTGGTAGGGGAGTGGGTGTGGCGCCACTCCATTGATTGCCGTTTTGTTTCAGGTTCGAAGTGATGAACCCATGTTTCATCGCCTGTAACAATCTTTGACAAGAAATTGTCACCCTCAGCCACATGACGAGCAAGCAATTCTGCACAGATGGTTCTCCTTTGCTCGTTATGGTGTTCGGTTAGACAAGGAGGGACCCAGCGGGAACAAACCTTTGAATATCCCAACTGGTGAACAATTGTGACAGCACTACCAACAGAGATGTCAAGTTGAGCACTGAGTTGTTTGATGGTGATCCGTCGATCATCTCGAATGAGTGTGTTCGCACGCTCCGCCATTACAGGAGTCACAGCTGTGCACGGCCGGCCCGCACGCGGGAGATCAGACAGTCTTGCTTGACCTTGCGGCGATGATGACACACGCTTTGCCCAACGACTCACCGTGCTTTTGTCCACTGCCAGATCACCGTAGACATTCTGCAAGCGCCTATGAATATCTGAGATGCCCTGGTTTTCCGCCAAAAGAAACTCGATCACTGCCCGTTGTTTGCAACGCACATCCGTTACAGACGCCATTTTAAGAGCTCCGTACAGCGCTGCCACTTGTCGGAAGTCAGTGAAACTATACGAGACGAAGCGGGAATGTTTGAAAATATTCCACAAGAAATTTCCGGTTTTTTCAACCAAATTTGGCCGAGAAAAAAAATGTGTTGCATTACTTATTGAACTGCCCTCGTAGCAGTTACAAAGTGATTTTCCTACTATGGAGTGCCAAAACATTAAGCATATGTGTAACGTGAATACTGCCTGAAGAAAGTGCAACTTGTCCCTCCTGTACTGTCATTCTCCCTATGGTTGGACATGCAGACACATTGGTAAATCAATCAGAAAACAGCAGTTCAGGATATGAGCTCTGTAATTGTTCTTGCAATGGGTAGAAAAATTGTTTAATATTCATCTTGTTTTTTTGTAATATCTGTGGCTCTGGTCATCATCTTGATAACATCAAGGACATGATTTTCAGGTTCTGGATTTGAAATGTTAGGGAAGATACTTATTTACAATTATAAGGCATCAGGGTTATTTCCAATGGCGCATTGCAAACAGTCAACTTCATGTTTTCGCATTTTGCACTTTGCTTAATGCAAGTCTTTCACATGACAAAATTATAAATCATTTCAAATGTGTATCCATTTAAATATTACTGTTTCAAACTGAAAAGACTTACCTGGTGCACATGTACTTCACAGTCCTCTATGCAACTCTAAAAACGTAATCCGTTTTGTCCGTTCCCAGCGAAGGCATGCTGCTTATTTCAGTTCCAAATAAACACTTGCTCACTCCATTTTCAAACCAACATTGCTTTACTTGAAAGTGAATCAATGACTGTCCAGTTCTTTGGTACAAAACACCAGCGGTATATTCGATATATTTTACAGCAAGAAAATCTTGTTCTTTCAAAAACCAGAAAATAAAAAAATAAAATTTTATATATATTTTTTCTGCATGCTTGATTTAACATATCGCAAGAAACCATGGCTCTGGATATAAACAAAATTTATTGAAATGAAATAATTATATATTATTGAACATAATTTTGAAATGGAGTTCTCGTAAACAAATACTGCAAAATGCACAAAATGTACCAATTACAGCCAATGAAACACACAGAATTTATAGGATAATTCCAAAATATTGAAGAAAATGCGCAAAAGAAAGAAATTTAAATAGTGTTCCCACCCAATACATTCACTCTGTATCTTCCTTTTTGAACATCAGATTGCAGTTTTAGTTAAAATGTAAGTGAATCTAATTGCAGATTTCATCAATCAGAACAGGTGTTATAATCTGATAATCTGTTGCTGAACAAAGGTTTCTGTAATACCCCCCCCCCCCCCCCCACCCCCCCCCCCCCCCCCCACCTCCCTCACTCGTTTCTCTCCCCACCCTGAAAACTTAGTCAGCATGTGGCGAACAGACCACAGTTTCATTTTGGTATTTTGGAGACATAACAATGGTTACTATCTAACTTTAAGTTTCTGGTAATTGAGATACCTCATAGTACTTAGAGTGCATTTACATATATTCAACAATCTCCTAGATCTACATTAAGACAGTGGTGAAGCAGACATGCAGATGTGTCAAAATGGCAAATTTTGCAGATGCGTTGTTATGACTCCAAACCCCTGATTTCACTACTTTCTTTCAATATTTTATCTTTTGACTGCAGTCTCTCTCTCTCTCTCTCTCTCTCTCTCTCTCTCTCTCTCTCTCTCTCAGTGTGTGTGTGTGTGTGTGTGTGTGTGTGTGTGTGTGTGTATGATGAAGGACACATGCATCCAAGGTTTTAATATTTGTCAGGGGTGCTGACTTCTCCTTTGCTCTGTAAATTATTTCACTCTATATACACGAATGTTTTAAAGAATGGATAATAAAGAAGCAGTGGCAACAATAACCAGATAGCTGTCTTAAATTAACTGTGATACAATATCTTTATGCTGCCAGATAACAGGATTTGTTGACCATCTATGCATACATGTCACCTTGAAGTACTTCCTACGTTTGAGATAACAATGTCACATGGTTTGCGTCACTCCTTTCCTTATTATTTTACATTATTACCATGTTTCTCAGTTTTGATTAATTAGTTTTTAACTTGTACCATCGATAGGTCGAGAAGTTAACTTTCATCCCACTCAGATGACACAGAGGTTGAAAGTATTGTCACATAGAGGAAGGTGTAAGTAGATGAATGACAAATACTAACTTCACTTAACGAAGGTTTATTCAGCACTTGCACATACAAGAGCGTGGAGCGAACTGCCTCTGGCCAGAACACATACGGTATATATACAGCTACAGAACATTCCAGTACAATGATTCTTGCCATTTGTGGATACTTCTAGAATGTACTCGAACCGAAGATAGAAATTAAAATGTTTCAGTTCAGGTGAGTCTTGAACTCAACGACCCTCCATGCAACAATCTAGTATTGTAACCACTACACTATAGCGACTGCTCTACTCAGCTTCTTCTGCGACATTACTCCATCCTTAAGAGAACAGCGTCTCGATGTTACGTTCTCCTAGTCCGGGAACGAGTCATCGGTCCTGCATACTCCGACTCCCGATGACAAATGTTCGCCCTAGCAGTGATCTTCTTAGAATTTCTCTTGCCGCTACATTCTTCGTTACCTTTCCTCTTGTTGCCTGTTGCTGGAGCTTCGAATTTACCCTGGGTTGCAGGATCCTTATAGGGCTTCATTCGAAGGATGTGGACCGTATATCTGATCTTTCATCGTCTTGTGTCGGGACTGAAATCTTCAACTTCATACGTAACATCAGACAACTGTCTTACAACCTTATAAGGTCCAAAGTAGCGCCTGAGGAGCTTCTCAGAGAGACCAACCTTCCGAATAAGAGTGAAGATCCAGACTTGGTCACCAGGTTGGTAGACAACAGGATGGTGTCTCGCATCATACCTTCAGTGATTGTCAAGCTAACTGCCGAACTTCCTCAGCTCTGGTTAACACCTGGCTGATGTAGTTTTTGTCCACGTCATCAGGGTGTAATGGAAACACAGTGTCCGTTGTCGTTGTCGCCTCGCGCCCATGCAGCGGGAAAAATGGCGTAAATCCTGTTGTGTCTTGTTTGGCGGTGTTGTCAGCAAACGTCATGAAAGGTAGCATGTCATCCCAGTTGCTCTGCTCAACATTGACGAACATTGATGGAATGTCGGCCAAGGTCTTATTTAGGCGTTCAGTAAGCCCGTTAGTTTGTGGATGGTAGGCAGTAGTTGTGTGATGAGTAATGTTGCACCGGTGGTTTATCTCTGTCACAAGATTCGATTGAAAAACTTTCCCTCGATCCGTAATTAATGACTTTTCGGCACTGCGTTTTAATACAATGTCTTCTAAGATGAATTTTGCTACCTCGAATGCTTTGGCTGTTTTCACGGCTTTTGTAATGGCGTAGCACGTCAGATAATCAGTGCAAACAATAATCCATCTATTGACACTAGCAGACATTGGAAATTGTCCGAAGAGGTAAATCCTAACATGCTAGAAAGGCGTTTCGGCTGATGGAATTGGTATGAGTCGACCAGGTGGTTCCTGAGGAACTGCTTTTCTCCTCTGGCACTCTAGACAGTGCGACACTCCTAAATAAACCTGGCCGCAAAAATCTCTTGTGGATCCTATCGTATGTCTTAACAAATCGTAAATGTCCGGTCTCAGGTGTGTCATGGAATTTCTGTAGAACATCTAAGCGCATGTGTTTAGGAATCACTGGCAGCCACCTCTTTCCAAACGGATCAAAGTTTTTCTTGCAAAGTAATCCATTAACTACCTTAAATTGTCCTTTCACATCCTCTGACTGATTTAAGGCAAGCATAATTTGAGATATCTTGCCTTCCTCCTTCTGCTCAGCAGAGAGATCCTTGAGTGCAGCAAGACAGTCACTATATTCATCAAAGTCTTGATGATCTTTCACAGGGTTTCTTGAGACACAGTTGGCATCTTGGTGTTTTCTTCCACTTTTGTACACTATGGTAATGTCATACTCTTGAAGACATAGTGCCCACCTGGCGAGTCATCCTGTTAGATCGTTAAGACCTGTCAACCATCAAAGTGAAAGATGGTCTGTAACAACTGTGAATGGCCTTCCCTAGAGATACTGTCGAAATTTGCGCATGGCCCAGATCACAGCAAGACATTCTCTTTCGGTAGTTGAGTAGTTTCTCTCGGCTTTTGTAAGTGTCCTAGAAGCATAGGCTATAACATTCTCTTTTCCATCCGAAATCTGCACCAGAACAACACCGATCCCATACCCACTGGCATCTGTGTGTAGTTCTGTTGATGCTCTCTCATCATACAGACGAAGTACAGGGCCAGTCATCAGAGCTTTTTGCAACACATCGAAAGAATCTTGTTGAGCACCACCCCAGATAAATTTAGCAGCGGCTCTTAACAGCTCTTGGAGTGGCCTGCATTTGATACAAAAGTCTTTGATAAAACGATGGTAATAAGAACACACTCCGAGGAAGCTTCTCACATCTCTAATACTTTTAGGAATAGGAAATTCCGTTATAGCTCTCATCTTTTCTGGGTCTGGCTGCACACCTTTGTTTGACACAAGGTGCCCAAGTATTTTGATTTCTTTTGCTCCAAAGAGACACTTTCTTGGATTAAGTTTCAGTTCGGCTTGTTGGAGACACTTAAGAACAGCCCTTAGTCTTTTTATGTATTCATCAAATGTCTCTAAGAACACTATAATGCCATCTAAATAACAAAGACACATCATCCAGGTGCCTTAGAAGATTATCCATCATTTGTTCAAAATTTGCTAGTGCATTACACAAACCAAACGGCATTACCTTAAACTCATACAGGCCCTCATAGGTGATGAAGGGAGGTTTCTCACGATCAGCCTCATCCACTTAAATTTGCCAGTATCCTGAGTACATGTCCATGGTTGAGAAAAACTTAGCCCCCTTCAGACAGTCTAGTGTTTCGTCAATTCATGGAAGAGGGTAAACGTCCTTTTTAGTTATCTTATTAAGCTTCTTGTAATCAACACAAAAGTGCCAACTGCCATCCTTCTTCCTGATGAGAATCACTGGTGATGACCATGGGCTCTGTGAAGGCTGAATGATGTCATTCTTCATCATTTTCTCTACCTTGTCGCGAATTATTCAATGATCCGTTGCTGACACACATTATGCTCTCTGGCTTATTGGTTGATGGTCTCCAGTGGTAACCTGGTGCTTCACCGTCGATTTGTCTAATTTGCTCTTTGACTGTGGATTGAAGCATTCAGAGAACTCTTGAAGAATGGCAAGTAGCTTTTTCTGTTGTTCCTTAGTGAGATCTGGTGATAGTGGAGCTAGAAAGCTATAATTGCTTGAGAAGATTTCAAAAGTCCCATCCGAGAATGACGTCATGACTACACTCTTGTAAGATGGTGAATTCTAAGGCCTGTGTACAGCCACTTATACCCACATGAATGACACATCTTCCTTTAGGTTTTACATATTTCCCATTAGCCACCTTTAGCAGAGATGTTTTGTTGTCGATGAATACGGTTTTCTGCAACTGGCAATGGTACTTCTCCGAAATGACTGAATATGATAGTCAAGAGTCCACAAGAGTTTGGGCTGGTCGGTCATCCATAAGGATATCGACATAGTTTCCTACCATTTTTGTAGTGATGGACGGCGCAGGATTTTTCTCTTTGGCGGCCTCACCTCCAAGGAAGGTTGCACCCTTTAGTTTTCCAGGTTGCGGTGGTTAGGTGATCAGCTGGAGCTTCTAAACGGCAATGGAGACCTTGATCGGCGTGTTGGGGAGCGTCCTCTTCAGCGGTTAGCTTGCGACGATGGTGACCTATGTTGTCCTGTATCCACATCTTCTTGTTCATCTTCATTGTCCTGTAGTTGGCGTCTTCAAAGATCGGTCTGCTGTCTTCTGGCATGGGCGTCATTAGGTATCCGCCGCCTTTCTCGACAATAGCGCATCTGGTCGACTGCAGTGGAAACATACAGGTTGGTTATCCTGGGTCCTCCAGACATCAGTCTTCCTTGGTGCCCAAACAGGTTCCTCATGCGGCATTGTAGGAACGTAACTTTGCCTGGGCTTTGACTTTTTTACTGTTTTCAAGGAAAATGAAGGACGAGAGATTGGGTTCAATGTCTGTTCCACTTCCTCCCTTATGACCTCTTGAAGTGTCTTGGTTTTTTGCTCTCCATGCAATCCAAGTGCCTTCTGAACTTCCTCTCTCTCTATCTGATGAAGAACACTTGTGAAAACAGTTTCTTCCTCCATCACCGACATCGATACGATGTTTGGAAGCTGTTCAAACTTCTTGCGTGTAACTATTTTTTGATGCATTGTCTCAATATACTGGCACCATTTTATGAAGTTGTCTGCTGTCGAAACCTCCTTTAGGAGTAGGTCTTGATACATGGCCTCAGCAGTGCCCTTCGTGAGATGTGCAACCTTATCTTCCTCCTTCATTCGAGAATCCACTATTTCACACAGCTCCAAGATGTCTTGAGTGTAGGATGCTGTCTTTTTCCTGGACGCTGTGCCCTGCACTTTTTAATTTATCTTCAGCCTTACACTTCTGTTCTTGTGTGTCACTGAAATACTTGTGCAGTTCTGCCTGGAATACTTACCTGCTAGTGAACTTCTCCTCGTTGTTCTCGTACCATTGCTTGGCAGTGCCCTCCAAGTAGAAAAATACGTTAGTCAAACACAGGGTGTCATCCCATTTGTTAAATTTGGATCTTGGCCATTGTCACCAGAGAATCCAGAAGGATGTCTCATGTGGTGGCACCCAGATTTGTCACAGTGATGTCATCTTCTTCTTCTGTCTCCGATAGATTGCAATCTGTTGAATGTGGCTCGAACTCAGGTTTCTCGTCATGTAAATGGCGGCTCTGTTGTGGCCTGATGGGAGCCACTGTGTCATCGATAATGTGCGTTATCACAAGTTCCAATAATCAGTATCTCCACCAGAATAATGTCACATAGAGGAAGGTGTAAGTAGATGAATGATGAACACTAACTTCACTTAAAGAAGGTTTATTCAGCACTTGCGAACTGCCTCCGGCCAGAATACGTATGGTATCTATACAGCTACACAACATTCAAGTACAGTGATTCTTGCCATTTGTGAAGACTTCTAGAATGTACTTGAACCAAAGATAGAAATTAAAATGTTTCAGTTCAGGTGAGTTTTTAACTCTCGACCCTCCATGCAACAATCTAGTATCGTAACCACTACACTACGGCGAGTGCGCTACTTGGTTTCTTCTGTGACAGTATTGGTATAAAGTATTCAACATGGTGACTGAGTTTGTTCCTGAGGCATCATTTTTTCTTAGAACTGAGTTATCAAATAGAAATAAAACTTAGTGTAAGTGTTGAGTGTTTGTGGAGAAAAGGAACTAATACAAATCAGTATTGAATCTTATGAGACCTTAAGCAGATTTTTGACTCGAAACAAGATAATTCTTAATATATTTTTTTACAAACACTTTTTATTTTCTGTTTGTTAAGTATTAGTTGAACCACCACAAAGCATTGTCCTTTACTTGGTACCCTTATATTTTCCAGAGAATTAAAAAGTGTTTCACTGAGTCAGATACTTTTACTAAACGATAGGAACTTCCTGCTGGCTTTTTAGATTTATTTAGCTAGGAACAAATTATTCTGTAACTTCATTGATGCTAATTATAGAACTTTTCCTGCTTTGATGTCAAATGTACTTTAAAAATGTAGTGCTATTTTCTGAATTAAAATTGGAAGTTGTTGCTTGACAGTATTGTAAAATATGTAAGGTAAGTCCGGGTGAACAGAGATCATACAGTAACTGGACACATTTTGTTGTTGAGCTGTTCACATGACTGTTTTATATTCATGGGCAGTAGATGTGAAATAATGTAATAAAAAGCTTTGATTAGAATGGCAAGTATTCCATTCCATTCACTTGATGTTTTTCTTCCCTTGTAAGTCTTTTCATTTTTTCTACATCTTGTCCAGAGTTCCTGAATTTTGCAACACAAGTAATTGATTTCTCATTAATGTTAAATGGAATTAACATTGTCCTGTTAGGGCCCCACATCTGTGGAATTTGTTAAGAACTCATTAAACAGTCATTGAACAGAATTTATGGCAAAATAATTTGTGAACACAGTTTTCAAAATATTTGGACTAGTTTTCTCTCAAAATTCAGATTTAACTGTAGGGTAGAGTGCCTTCATCTTTGTTGGGTCTGTGAATGAGTGAACTATTTTCCATTATTTTAACTGCTGTTACAGTTTGTTTTAAACAAAGTATTTGATGCAACCCTCTCTGCCACAGATTTACTGGAAATTACATTAGGAAACTGTCATGCAAAACTAGACTTTCCTGTTCATGAAGAGCTATCTGGGATGAAATTTCCTTTCCTAAAGGAACTACTATCCTATAAACTATACAACATGAACAAGTTCTTAATTGTCAGTTCATAACTGAAGTGACTCATTGGTTAAAGCACTGGACTCACTTTTAGGAAAACAGGGCTCAGGTCCTGTCCAACCATCCCTGATTTATGATTTCCCTGAAACACTTTAGGTGAATACTGAGATGCTTCCTTTTAAAAGGATACAGCTGATTTTCTTCTGCATCCTTGTCCATTTGAAGCTTGTGTTCTCCATGAAATGATTTTATCTTCTGTGTGGTGTTAATCCTTATTCTTCCTTCATGAAACATCCCCTAGTATTTGTCAGTGTGATATGTGGTTTGTGGACAGCTATTCAGCTGTGGATATTAATTTAGATTCCTTGTGCTGACTGTTGATAATAGTTGGAATGTATACAGGAGTGTTTTTGTAAGAGTAGAGGTTCAGGATTTCCAGTTTGTCATATTGACTTTTATGGTGCTCAATAGTTTAGAAGTTAAAAATTTGTCTTCTGACTGTGGGTATTCAGCATATCTTCACTTCTATGAAAGTTACTATGTGGGGTATGTTTATGATACTAAAACTTTCCTCAGCAGCCTTTGTTTGCTGGTGGTACTCAAGTATCCAACCATACTAGGAAACTTCAAGTTTCATAGATGACCCAAGCTTGTTGTGTACACAGATCTTGGGCACTGTATATTGAAACTTCCTGACAGACTTAACATTGTGTGTTGGTTTGGGACTTGAACCAGAGACCTTTGCCATACTGGTGAGTGATGTACTGACTGAGCTATCGAAGCATGACTCACAACCCACTCTCAGAGGTTTACTTACGCTCATACCTCACCTCCTACATTTCAGATTTCACAGGAGTTTTTTTGCAGACCCTGTGGGACTAGCACTTCTGGAAGAAAGAACATTGGCGCTAGGAAGTTTCAAATCAGTGCTCACTGCACTGTAGAGTGAATGTTTTATTCTGGAAACAATCCTACAGGCTGTGGCTAAGTCATATGTCTGCAATATCCTTTTGTCTTGGAGTGCTAGTTCTGTAAGGTATGCAGAAGAACTTCTGTGAATTTTGAAAGGTAGGAGCCGAGATACTGGTGGAAGTAAAGTTGTGAGGGCAGGCTGTACTTGGATTGCTCTGTCAGTAAGCACTTTTCTGCAAAAGGCGAAGGTCCCAGGTTCAAGTACTGATCTGGCACACAGTTTTAAGCTGCCAAGGAGTTTCAAATCAACACACACACCACTGCAGATTGAAAATTTCATTCTGGAAACACTATATATTGTCCATATGATAGGTTACTGGTAGATTACATTGGTGTGTCAAAGGCACTTTCCGTACACAAATGCTCATGCTTTTAATTAAGTGTTATAGGGATGAATACTAAAAGTAATCAATGATTATTTCCCAAAGTGATCACTTTGTAATTTCGAAAATAAATTTTAAGCTAAGCTATTTAAGAAATACTTCATATAATTTTATAATTGAGATTGGTGAAAATCACTTTATTTTTCAGAGCTTCATTTATTAAAATACAGGCAGCTACAAAACAAACAACTGAATAAAATTATGATACAAAAAATGTATATTGAGAATGGTAACCAAAGTAATTAATGTTGTGACCACACTAAGCAAAACAGATAGATTTAGAAATACATTCAGTTTTGTGGAAAGGTCCCGCACAAAGTCCATGAGTACATTAGGAAGTTGAACTAATATAACCTATATCAATTAAAATTCATTATATAGAAGCTTCAGGAAACAAATGTAAGTGCAGGTGTAGTTGTAGAACTTGTACTTGGGTATTATCTCATGCTGTTAAAATTTTACACCTAAACGTAATTGTATTTTGCTCTGCCAGGTGAAATGACCTCCCTTATACATTTTTGGCACAGGAGTATAAGTGATTTAAATAACAGTTTTATACATATCTCAGATTATATTTGAAATTTTTAAGTACTTTTATAAGTGTTAGCCAGAATCATACCACAGCAAGATAGTATAGATGTTAAAGACCTTGATGTTGTGCCCACTCCCAAAAATACAGGGTGATGATAATTAAAGCCAAACTTTCAAAATGCTGTACTTTCAAAATGCTGTAGAAATATCACCTTTGGTCAGGATAATGTCAAATTGCAATGGAATATTATCGGAGAAGGGGGAAAACATATGGCAGAAGAAAAAAAAAAAATATGAAAATTGATCAAATTGATCAATAGATGGTGCTATATGTGTCAGAATACGTAAATGAAAACATCTGTCATGCGCACGACCCACTGAAGTTGGTATAAGCAAGCCGGGTACATGGTTTTTCCTCCTTTTGCATCTGTGACATTCGCCATGACTGTATCAATGCAGGATTGCACCCTCCTTGTGAAGCTATATTACAAGAATGATGACCGTGCACGTGTCACTCTGCAGAAGTTCCAGACACTGAAGGGTTTGAAAAAGGGCGGTCGTCCGGTGACTGCCGTGGCTCTGGAGAAAATGATTCGGAAATTCGAGAAGACGGGTTCTTTTGGTGTGCAACCTGGTAGAGGTAGGAAACGAATTCATTCAACATCAGTGGAAGCAGTGGCCACAGCAATGCAGGAGGAGATGAATGGTGGTGTGCAAACGTGTAGTGCACAGAGAATTTCCCCCAACATTGAACATCCTCGTGAACACGGTGCATAAAATCCTATGAAACATCCTTCTTTGCTATCCATAAAAAAAAACTGATTTTTCCCATCCGATATGATATGACGTTGCCGTGGTGGATGGGCTTACATAACTAACAGTACACACCTGTACACCCATGCACACTGAGTAGTACAACATGCTTAATGTTAAACATACATCTTAGGCATTGTTGTATGATTCATTTGTCATTTGTAGTCGACCACTATTAAATTATGATGCTTACAGTGCCATCTATTGCTACATTTTGTAACTATTTATTTTTCGTGTGCCATATGTTTTTCCTCTTCTCCGATAATATTCTGTTGCAATTTGACATCATTCTGACCGGTGGTGTTATTTCTACAGCGGGTTGAAAGTCTAACTTTGATTATAATCACCCTGTATATCATTATCTCCATGTGATGTTATATATTAATGCTGCTAGATACTATATGCCTAAAAGAATAAAGCTATAAGTACTGGACCCAACAGAAGTATACATTATCAAGGAAGGGACTGATTTGATAGCATCCTTTTTCTGTTTGTGTAAAGAACCTACACAGTAGCAAAAGAAATAAGTATGTATGGAAACTGTTGTTGCTGTGAAGCAACAACTCAGATGACTTCGTCACGTATTGGAATAGAATTATTTGTGAACTGCGGCCATAGTGACCACTGCATTTGACTTGAATCAGAACATCTTTCAAAATTGCTATGATTACCATATGGATGCAACTTGAAACCATATGGAATCAACTTTTGCATAGCAGACAGACCAGTTGCAGTGAACTTTATTTCACTTTCACCAACTAAATTCTCACATTGTCATGAGAAGAGAATGTAATCTTGATATTTGAACAAAATCATAACATATGTTTCTGTTCCTTGTCAGACCTGATGCATTTGATTATAAATGATGTAAATATATATATAAATAAAAAGATAAAAATAAAATCAGTGCAAAATTCACGATAGTGTATTCTGTCTGTCTCATTCTGAGTAAATCGTCGTAATAGTTCTATGTCTTTCAGTGGGTATTAAAAAGAAGGATAATTGTTTAATTTAATAAAATCTATGATTTCAAATTGTTTTTAAATTATCTGAATATTGTTTGCGAATCTTCTCAGAAAATTGCTGTTGGCTTACATTGAAAACAGGCATGTTATGTTGAGTGATATTGCAGCAATGGTAAACGTTAGTGTTAGATCACGTTGATGTTCAAGAAAATGTGTGTGAGGTGGGTTCCAAAACATTTCACATCAGAAATGAAAGAAAGGAAGGCGCATGGGTATGTGCAGGGAGACATGAAGTTTGCCTGAGACGCCCCCCCCCCCTCCCGCCCCCCCCTCCCCCCCTCCCCCCTGTTCCTCAGTTGTGGCACCTTCAGATTGGCACATTTTGAAACCACTGAAAGAAGTTGTTAGTGGGCCAAGGTTAGCTGATGATGAGGAAATCCAGGCAGCAGTGCATAACTGATTATGCATATACTCTGAAGAATTCTTTGATTGTGGAATGGAGAAGCTCATCCAGTGCAGGCAAAGTGCAGACAACTTGAGGCAGATTACGTTGGGGGGGGGGCTTAAATTCAGTTTTTTATGGAATGACCCATGTGTAATGAGAAGAAATGAAAGACAAATTAATTAGTTTATAATAAATATGTCTCGAAACTCGAGTACTATATATCACATTAAAGTTTCATATATGTGGTATCTGTTCTTTTGGACATGTCTGAAAGAACAATATAGAATTACGGTGAAGATGACCAATTGATCACTTCGATGTGGATGCACAACACACTCGAACTCTTACGGGAATTGGCAAAATGCCGCGAGCAATGAGGATAACGGACAAGGGGCACTACATTAGTATTGTGTGGACAAGTTGAGAATTTGGGTCCGATGACAGGCGTGCTAAGGTGATCCACGTAGTTGTGATGACTGCTGTGTTCAGATGGTGCAGTGGTCAGCACATCTGCCCAATAAATAATAGACCCAGGTTCGAATCTTGGTCTGGCACAAATTTTCAACTTTCCCCACTGGTTTAAATCAGTGCCCACGGGCAGCTTATGTCATTAATTCCTCTGTGTCTTGATTAATCAGTCATGTTGTCTGAGTTTATAGAATGCTCAAAAACTTTTGCGTAATGTGATTTTATGCTGGAGTACCAATAAATAATTCAGGGTTACTTACTTCTGCATCATATGTTTTACAATACATAAAAATATTTTCACATCACTCTGAGAAGAAGTTGAAAACTTACAAAATATCATATTTTTTGCTTTAATTTGTACATTTACCTTCAGTGGCCTAAATGTGATAACATATAGTACCTCATTTTTAATTTATGTAGCATACTTTGCACTGCTGATCATTTGAGAGGCTGATATACACTTCCCAGTACCTGGCACCAGTGGAAATCAAGTGAGATTAGAATGTGCCATGATCAGCCTTGCATATTGCTGCTAGATGATTCACTTTCTTGGAATATGTTACATCTAAATGAACAGAAAAAACAAATTTGTTGGTGTTGATTCTCATCTGCTATCAACTATTACCATGGGAGCTCTAATATATGCTAAAAACATACAGAGGTTGGACAAAAATATGGAAAAACCATAAGAAATCAATCTTTGAACATAAACACAGTTTCTAGTCATGCCTACATGTGACACTGTTGCATTTGATCATGAACGCACCCATTTGGTGTCCCCTATACATTGCAATTGTCAGTTGTTGACAGAACAGAGTTTTGTGCTGTTATGAATGCGGTCGGTCAAACTAAGTGAATTTGAAAAAGGCCGAATTCTTGGCTCTGGTATGATGGTGCTCCCATAACTAAGGTAGCAGAAGTGTTTGGTGTTTCAGGAGGCACTGTGTCGAAGATTTATACCACATACAGGAAAACAGAAAAACATCAACTGTCAAGTCACAAGAAGGACAAAGGTGTGTCTTGAGTGATTGTGACAGACTGCAATTGAAGAGGATTGTGGTGAAGAGTGAGAGAACAGTAGCTCCAAAAGTCACTACAGAACTGAAAGTCACATTCGCGAACTGTCTCAGCACCTAAGTAACAAACACAAAGGGATCTCCATAGGCTGTAAATTGCAGGGTGAGGTGGAAAACCAAAACCACTTATTGGAGATGCAAATGCCCGTAACAGGAATACGTGGTGCAGTGGAAGAATGTTACTTGGTCGCATAAGTCTTGTTTCACTCTGTTTCCAACTTCTGCCAAGTTTACATCCCAAAAGTGAAACATGAGAGGCGTCCAGTTATGATTTGGTTGGCCATATTGAGGTACCCCTTGTGCCCCATGGGTACTCTGCAGAGTCACATTACTGCCAAGAATTATGTGACCATTTTGGCTGACCAGGTCTATCCTTTGGTACAGTGTTTGTTACCCAGTGGGGATGCTACGTTCCAGGTTGACAGGGCTCCTGTTTACACAACACGCATAATTCAGGACAGGTTTTATGAGCACGAGGACGAATTGTCACATCTCTCCTGGCCTACAAACACCAGATCTCAATAATATTGAGCACTTGTGGTCCACTTTGGAGAGAATGATACATGATCACTCTCCACTTTCACTGCCCTTACCTTAACTTGCTACTATTTTGCAGGAGGAATGGTATAAGATTCTCTTGAAAACAATACAGGACACGTATTTATCCATTCTGAGAGAAATAGGTGCTGTTTGGAATGCCAATAGTTTTCCTACACAGTATTAGGCATGTTAATGTGTTTGTTTTTGGTGTTTCCACATTTTTGTCCACCCACTGTAATTCTCTGCAGTGTACAGATTTTGATGACAGATCAGCAGTCAACATTATTAGTTCAGAACAGCTGTGAAAACAAATACTCAAACAGACCGATGTGAAGAAATCGAAACTTCCTTCATAGCCAAAATGTAACCTTACAACCACCAACCCATGAATGCCGTTGCCGACACCACAACCACAACCACTGTCAAAAAACACATATTGCTTGTCATTCTTGTGGTACAGCCACATTTATTAAGTTTGTCAAAACATTAATTAGTAGTTGCTTATAATATTACCTTATTTTTTGCATTAGATTAATTGGAGAGAGAGAGAGAGAGAGAGAGAGAGAGAGAGAGAGAGAGAGAGAGAGATAGCTTGTGAATGTAATAAGTAATTAAGTTCTCTCTATATTTTGAAATTGTTAATCTGATCCACCAAAAACTTTCAGCTTGCAAATCAAATGGAAATGCTCAAAGTGCAACAGGATACACTGAATATGACTCAGGCTGAGTTAAAGGAAGCACAGGAGCGTATCAAAGAACTTGTAAGTAAACTAGTCCCATGTTTCTTTTTAAGCTTTTATAGTCTTATGGAAAGGTTTGATGGCAAATGGAAAAAGAGAATCACATCAAAACAAGATGATTTAGAAACAAGAGTAATGCTCAAAATGTTATAGATGGCAGCAGGTTCAAGGGATAGGAATGAGACACAAAGACCATGGAGCTGGTGAGTTTGTGCAACTCATGGTAACTGTGATGTGGAGGAGTGGATTGGAAGTGGATGACAGGTAGAAGAGGAAGGGACTGTTAGGGGGGTGTGACATAGTGGCTTAGCAGAGATTGAGGCTAGGTGAATTATGGTAGGGAAGGATGTGTTGCAGGCATAACTCCCATCTGTGTAGTTCATAAAAGTGTTGTGTTTTGTGTGTGTATGTGTGTGTGTGTGTGTGTGTGGGGGGGGGGGGGGGGGGGGGGGGATGATCCGGATGTCATGGATTGTAAAGTAGCCATTGAACTTGAACATGTTGTGCGCAGCAGCTTGTTCTATTACTGAGTGGTCTGACCTGTTCTTGGTGATGGCTATTCATTCTGGTGGATAGCTGGTTCACTGTCATGCTCACATAAAATACTGTGCAGAAGTTTCAGCAGAGCTGATGTATTACATGGGTGATTTCACAGGTGGTCTTGCTTCTGATGGTGTACAATAAGCCTGTGGAAGAACTACAGTAGGATGTACTGCGTGGGTGAATCAAGCAAGTCTTGGACCTGGGTCTTCCATAGCTATACATCCCCACACACGGTTGGTTGGAAGTGAGAGTAGCATAAGGATGGTCCAAGATGATGTGTAGATCGGGTGGCCAGTGGAATACCGCTTTCTGAACATGATAGCAAATAGTTGAATCCCTGCCCAAGGACATGATTCAGTTGCTCGAATCCCTGCCCAAGGACGTGATTCAGTTGCTCCAGTTCAGGATTATATTGGTTCATGAGGGCAGTGCTCCTTTGCAGATGGTTCTTGGTTGTGATGGAAGTATTAGGGATGTGTGAGGATGTGTGGAGGAAATCTGTTTGCAGGCTAGGTTTTGGGGTAGTGCCTGTCTGTGAAGACCTTTATGAAACTTTCAAAATACTAAGTATTCAAATTCTCGTCACTGCAGATACACCATCCATTGATGGTTAGGCTATATGGGTGTGATTTTTTGGTGTGGAAGGCATGATGTCAGAATGCCTGTACTGTTGGTGGTTGGTTGACTTAATACAGACAGAGGTAAGTATGGAGCCATCAGAAAGGTGCAGGTTAATGTCTCACACAGTGGCACATTGTGCTGAGGAGTACCAGGTGAAGTGGAAGGGAGAGAAGGTGTTGAGGCTGTGAGTAAATAAGAATAGGATGTCTTGGCCAGGGGTCCAGATCATAAAGATATCATCAATGGACCTGAACCAGACAAAGGGTTTTGGGGGGCTAGGAAGGTTTGATGTGGATGACACATATGCAGATTGGTATAGGAGGATGCTATGCAGGTGCGCATGGCCTAACCTTTCATTTTATAGATACAAATCTCTTTCTCCACAGACTGTCGACCACCCCCACCCCATTACCGCCTGGATGCCTATTCGTCAGTGCTAACCTCACATTGTGATACACCAACATCCCCCTCCATGCCCATGGACTTCTGCTATTGAACACTACCTTTCCCAGTGTCCTTCAGACATTAAATCACTACCCAATTCCTTGCACACCTAACCAGTTACATCCTCATACATAACTACTTCTCCTTTGAAGGAAAGATATATAAATAAACCTTCAGCATGGCCAGGGGCACTTGTTTGGCATCCTCCGATGCTACTCTGTAGTGCACCATCTAGAGGAAATCTTCATAGTCTTCCACAACCCAAAACCTTTTGTCTGCTTCAGATTCATTGATGATATCTTCATGATCTGGAACCAGGGCCAAGACACCATATTTTTATTCTCCTACAGCCTCAACACCTCTCTCACGTGCTCCACCTGGTCCAATGTGCCATCTACCTTGATATTGACCTCCACCTCTGATGTCACCATCTATGCCTCTGTCCATATTAAGCCCATTGACCATCAGAATATCTGCATTTTGGCAGCTGTCATGCCTTCCACTCTAAAAAATTACTCCCACTGCAGTGACGAGAATTAACTTTCCCATTATTCTGGAGGTGCACAAAGGCCATCACAGACAGGCAATATCCTACGAACCTCATCTCTCATCTGCAAACAAGTTTGTGCACCATATCCTCACATAGCCCTTATACTCCCACCACAGACAAGAACCAGCTGCAAAGGAGCGCCCTCCTCATCACCCAGTATCATCCTGAACTGGACTAATTGAATCATGTCCTTTGTCAGGGTTTCGAGTATCTGTCATCACACCCACAATCCTTCCTTCCCCTCCTAAAGTGGTTCTTCAGCAGCCGCCCAACATACACAACATCCAAGTCCATTACTATGCCACCTGCACTCCCAACAACACAGGCCATATCCCTTGGAAGACCAAGGTACAAGACCTACCCGATTCCACACCCAGAACTTTCTATTCCAATCCTAACATCAGAAGAAGTAGGACTACCTGCGAAATAGCCATGTAATATATCAGTTCTGCTGCAATTTCTGCACAGCATTTTATGTGGCCATGACCACCAACCAGCTGTCCACCAAGAACAGAGTTGACCACGCAATGGGGAAACACATTGTTGAGTATAACATGCCAGAGTGCTGCCTCCCAATACCAGCTTTGCTGAACTACACAGGGGGGAAATGATTCTTGTGACACATCCTTCACTCCTGTGTTCCTCCTGGCCTCAAAATCTGCTAAGCCACTGCCCCAACATCCTATGCCTACAGTCTACCCTTCCTGTATCCTGTCACCCCCTCTCAATCCACTCCAGCACATCATTGCCATCCTGTGCTGCATGAACTTGATGGTTCTTTTGCCCATGTATTGTATTCCTATTTAGCACCTGCAACCTGATGCCTCTCCATCCCACATTCCTGTCCTGCACACCTACTGCCTCCCTGCAAACCTGTAACCACACTTTCCCAACCCCCCATCTCACTTCTTCTCTCTTTTATTCCACTACCTACCCCTTCCAGCCCAACTCCTTTTTCCTGTCTACTAGCTGAACTACAGTCGTGATCAGCTGGCACAATGTGGGTACTGTGTGTGTGTGTGTGTGTGTGTGTGTGTGTGTGTGTGAGAGAGAGATAGCACTCTATCAAAGTTTCCCTCATGCGTGCTTGTCACTGACTCAACACTATTTTTTTAATGAATTGTCTCCTTAATTATTTATATTCTGCCAGAACTCGGCTAACCATGTTGACATTACGATTTAGCAGACAAAAATACGAAGGTAGTTTGAAAAGTTCTTGGAATGGAATAGAAAAAAAAGTACTTACATCACTGAAGCTTTTTTGTTTTTCAATGTAGTCTCCTTCTTGATTAATGCACTTGGTCCAATGATGTTCCAGTGCATTGATCCCATCTCGAAAATGAGTTTCCTCCAGGTCTGCAAAATCTGGTTATCAGTGTTTCGTTTGAAGTGAATCTTCGTCCAACAAGAAAAATTTTCGGTTTTGGGAAGAGATGGAAGTCTGATGGAGCCAAATCAGGTGGATAAGGCAGGTGTGCAACAATTCATATCTTAGTTCGTGTAATTTTGCCATGGCGACGGCACATGTGTGCAGGCACACTTCGCAAGGGTTGCAGCACACATCTTGCAGATAATTTTTTCATTTCTAATTCTTCAGTTCAAATGTGATATACCCTTTCAGATGAAGTCTGACAAGCATGAGCAATTTCATGCATTTTATATCAGCAATCCACCATTGCCATTTTGTGCACTTTTGCAATGATTTCTGTATTAGTGTCATATCTTGGCTGACCACTGCACGGATCATCATCTAAGCTCTCCTGACTGAATTTAAATTCATTTGCACACTTGGCAACAGTTGAATATGAAGGAGCAGAGTCCCCCAGTGTATTCTGGAAATCAGCATGAATGTCCTTCACTTTCATACATTTCTTTATGAAGTACTTAATCACTGCTCAAATCTCGATTTTTTCCATCTTTGCAAATCACTATGTGGGCACAACGACAGAGCAACGTCACTGCCACAGCTCTCTTCCAAGAGCACTGACGTGGCACGTGTTTACAGGCAACAGTCCAATGAACATCATGCGAATAACTCGTTGCGCTAGCGCTGACCTCTCGTGGTGATTCCGAGAACTTTCCAAACCACCCTCGTACATGGGAAAACTAAATATTTAGTGGATTTTTAAGCAAGAACTCTGGTCAGCCACGATTTATTTTCTTGAAATGTCCCAGATCTTTTAATTTTTCGTGCCTGTTTGAGTAAATTTTAGAATTAAAAGTTTGGTAGTAACCCCTCAACTCACCAACTGCTGGAACAATACATGTCATTAAGTTAACCTAAAGAGATCCACAACTTGTCCCTTCCCTCAAGTCGATGTACAGATTTGGTCTGGCTCTTTTCCTGAATTTTCCTTGTCTTGAATAGCTCAGGTGAGAGCTATTTTACTGTATTAACGTGTCAGGATTGGCGAGAAAGGGGAAGCAGTAGGCACCCGTTGAGGTGATGAAGTTACACATATGATAGACATGATGGTTTATTTCAGTAAAATGTGGTTGAAGGCAGGCTTAGAGAAAGCGCCGCAGCAGCCGAAGAGAGCAGGAGAGGAGAGTTTCTAACAGGGTTGGAAGCTGCCAGCAGAAGAAAGCAGATGGTGTGTCCACTTTGGCAGCTGGTCGCGGCTCCACCCACATGTGACCACCTCCAAACCTCCCTGTTGGACAGCCAAATTGTAGATGCGCGCAGTTCAGTAGCGTTACCTCGTCAGCAACACGTGACTTTAGTTACTGATGGTTCAACATATGAGTTTCGAAGTGGTTCTGTCCGGTATAATGCAATGTGACTTACGAGCTGTAACTAGCCACCAGGCAGAAGGCGCTGGCAAACATCAATTGAAATATAAAAAATTAAATTTTTATAATATTACATCCATTCAGTAATGGCCCCCACTGTACAACTGCGAGCGTGACTCTTAAGTTATCAATCCAAAGAAACTCTTGTGTCCATACTAAATGTGATTTTCTTAAGGCTGTTTTCTGTGGGAGAAGAAGGGATGCTGCACTTGTCAAACAGTAAGTGACCCATTGGAGGAAGAAAGGAAGAAGAGAGAGAAGGAGCAGCCGTATATTTCATCTAAATGTTTTTGTTTTCACTAGCACTACAACTTCAGCAACTAGGTGTAATTCCGTTGTATTTCATGTACTGTGATTGGTAGCGTATGATTGTGATACTGCTAAAATCTGGAAGATAATATCTCACAGAAAAGTAATTATTTCCAGAGAACAAACCGTGAATAATATCTGTTTCCGCTGCTAGTATCTTCTCTCTACACAGTACTCACGGTATTCAACAATTTGAAAATGATAGATGTTTAAATACACTCATTCCTCCAGCTCCTACAGTGTCCTTTAGGCATAGGATTTAGACTCTTCCTTTTGCAGCTTATGATAGGTATGTGCCTGATAATAGACCAGCATGAAGTAAATAAATAAAAGTACTCTCTGTTGGGCAACTTACGTCAGTATACATAAAATCATATAAATGTGACAGAGAACCTAAAATTGGAAACAAACACTCAAAGGAAAAAAGGAACTAAGGTATCAAAAATACTTAATAGCACTATGTTCTTGAAACCAGTCTACAGGGCATTACTTATGAGATTGTATATCACTACAACCTGTATCATGAAACTTGGTTCCTGATGTATTGACAGAAATAGCTGTGGACAGAATATGTGAAAAAAGTTCAAGAGAAGAAGACAGCTTTTAAGAAATCGTATGTTGACTTGTCTCTGTCTCATAGTATCCTCTCCTGGAGATCTGAATTGAGGACTCTTTTAATGTGGATAAATTTGTATAGAGTTGCATCTTGAAGGTCTTCTATGGACTGTTTTTGTATTATTGAGGATTCTCCTGCTGGCTAAACCATGCAGAGATGTCTACATTACCATACAAACTAGACATAATGGATAATTCTAAAAAGGTGAAAAAGATAAATTGATAATGAGACAACATTGGAAACAGTAAATCTGAGATACCCTGAAGGTCAGTGGCATCACATCAACTAATGGAAAAAGAAGGAAATTTTGGGATAGAAATAGATAACAATTTTTTTTTCTTTTCTATCAAATTTCACTGTTCAAATTTTGAAGGTGACGTTGAAGCCATCACAATTGCAATAAGTCAACTAGACAATTTATTCCATCTGTTCAACAAAGCAGTCATATTTTGTGATTCCAGAGCAGGAATTTCACTGGTTATCAACACACAAGATCCAAAAGTCATCAAAATTAAATAAGGCTAAGAAGTAATTAAGTTACTACAACAAAAAGAACGATATAATTATGGTCCAGTGCATACAATCTCGAACAATTACAATGATCCCATAAAATTTCATGTGTATGAAAGATCTTGAAAAACCTCACAAATGACTCAGTACTGTATTACCTAATGAAACAAGAATAGAAGCAGTAGCCATTTTGTGCTTGGCTGCCGTGCATGACTATTTAGCAAATTACCAGCGTACCTCTCCGATCTGTCAACAAGCCAGGTGGTACAATGGTTAGCACACTGGAATCACATTTGGGGGGATGGTGGTTCACATCTCTTCTGGTCATCCAGATTTAGGTTTTCCATGATTTCCCTAAATCACTCCAGGAAAACGCAGGATGGTTCCGTTGAAAACAGCATGACCGATCTCCTTCTCCATTCCCTCATAATCTGAGCATGTGCTCTGTCTGTAATGACACCACAGTTGACAGGATGTAAAACTGTAATTTTCTTTTGTTCTGTCCTTCTCTATCCTATTGTCTCCTAAATGTGTTTTGTGCTATGAAATTGGTTCAGTCATGAATAAAGAATATTTAAAAAACTGTATTAAATGAAGATGTTGTTATTCAGACTTACATTTTGTTCTGGAGCAAGAAGGTGAATGACTATAAGTAGAGTGCCAAAACATTACAATAATAATAATAATAATATTTAAGAAGTAATAAACCAACAAGCACAAAAAAGCTGCAGGCATTTATGGTCACCAAAAAGTGAAAGAAAGAGAGCATACGGGGTGGGCGAGAAGTCCCATAACCCCTATTACTGAATGCTAATTAATTTTATTTGTTTTAGCACAAGTACATACTTTCTTATTAAGTATCCAAGATATTAGTATGTTCCCCATCATGCTGTAAATACGTTTACATACTCCTACATGTTCTTATTGACACATTTTTGAGCATGTCCAGTGTTACAACACCAAACACATCCTCGAAACAGCATTGTGCCGTTCTCTGTTTGTAGAATAATGACATGCAGATAAATACACTTTCATGAGTCCCCATAACGAGTTGTCGTCTGTGGTGAGGTCAGGGTGACAATTTCAAGGGAACTGGTGTTGCTGATAAACCACAGCCTGTCCACCCTTCTGAAAGCGTTCATTAGAAACTCAAGCATTTTAAGAACATAGTTGGAGGTGCTTCATCTAGCTGCAAATGTATGCATCATGCGAAACCAGTTTCCTGAAGTTGATGTGTTAAGCATGTTTGTAACATGTGCAAATAATGGCAGCAAAATGCACAAATATTTTGTGAGATGTTGTGGCCATTTTTACTGTACTGAGTAAATGATATGTTTTGACCACTGTATTTATTAATTTTATACTGCCTTATGCATTTTGGTCTTACACCTTTCTCAAAGGCCTTATGAGAGAAATACAAGAAATGGTATCAGTGAAAATACATTGGTAAAGTTCCATCAAAAGAGGCAGAACTCACCAAATATCTGCAACACATTCTTAGGTAAAATGAAACTAGAGTTGTCCAATATGAATACAAAGTATCTGGTCTGCATTAATTGATGACATTTGAGTGCTAACTGACTCCCTGTACACATCGAAGTATTAGGTGAAGAAGCTGATTTTAATGAAAATTTTATATTTGGAAATACAGAAACCTGATACGATTGATTGATACAATGTCATTCTAAATGACAGATAACATTCTATTATATCTTTTACATCACCCAGTTTCTTATCTTACAAACATCCATCTAGTGTAAGGAGACTGGTGGAAATTATCTCCTCAAGATGGCGTCAACATATAAAAATATAATTACATAATAAGTGAACATCCATCTGTTGAATAAAGTATTACAATAAATTCATAATTTAATATCCAGAGTCAGTTTGCACTCATATGTCATCAAATAAAGTAGACCAGACTGAGCGAGGTGGTGCAGTGGTTAGCAAACTGGACTCGCATTCAGGAGGATGCAGTTCAATCCTGTGTACGGCCATCCTGATTTAGGTTTTCTGTGATTTCCCTAAATCGCCTTAGGCAAATGCTGGGGTGGTTCCTTTGAAAGGACACGACTGACTTCCTTCACTGTCCGATGAGACCAATGACCTCGCTGTTTGGTCTCCTCCTCCCTAATCAACCCAACCCCCCAGACAATGAAAACCTAACAATGAAAGTAAACCAGGTACTTTGTGTCCATATTTGACAACTTTAATTTCATTTTACTTAAGAATATGTTATAGATGAGTTCTACCTCTATTTTTTACGATGTGCATTTCATGTATTTTATCATTGTTCTTGAGTGAGTGCTCTTAGCTAGCGTCTTTGAGAAAGACATAAGGCCGAAACACATGACAGTGTAAAATCAATAAATATAGTGATCAAGACTGATACCAGTTACAGGATATATACACCGAAGAGACAAAGAAACTGGTACACCTGCCTAATATCATGTAGGGCCCCTTTGAGCATGCAGAAGTGCCGCGATGCGATGTGGCATGGACTCGACTAATGTCTGAAGTAGTGCTGGAGGCAATTGACACCGTGGATCCTGGAGTGCTGTCTGTAAATCTGTAAGAGTACTCTTTTGAACAGCACATTGCAAGGCATCCCAGGTGTGTTCAATAATGTTAATGTCTGGGGAGTTTGTTGACTAGCAGAAGTGTTTAAACTCAGAAGAGTGTTCTTGGAGCTACTGTGTAGCAATTCTGGATTTGTGGTGTGTTTCATTGTCCTACTGGAAAAGTCGAAATCCGTTGGAATGCACAATGGACGTGAAATGCTTGCAGGTGATCAGACAGGATGCTTACGTACATGTCACCTGTCACAGTCGTATCTAGGCATATCAGGGGTCCCATCTCACTCCATCTGCACGTGCCCCACACCATTAAAGAGCCTCACCAGCTTGAACGCCCCCTGCTGACATGCAGGGTCCATGGATTCATAAGGTTGTCTCCATACCCATACACATCCATCCGCTCAATACAATTTGAAATGAGACTCATCTGACCAGGCAACATGTTTCCAGTCGTCAGTAGTTCAGTGTCGGTGCAGACAGGCCAAGGCGAGGCGCACATGAATAGGCCTTTGGCTCCGAAAGCCCATATTGATGATTTTTCATTGAATGGGTCACATGCTGACACTTTTTGGTGTCCCATAATTGAAATCTGCAGCAATTTGCAGAAGGGTTGCACTTCTGTTACGTTGAACACTTCTCTTCAATTATCGTTGGTCCTGTTCTTGCAAGATCTTTTTCTGCTGCAGCGATGTCAGAGATTTGATGTTTTACCAGATTTCTGATATTAACAATACACTCGTGAAATGGTCATACGGGAAAATCCCCACTTCATCGCTACCTCAGAGATGCTGTGCCCCATCGCTTGTGCGGTGACTATAATACCACGTTCAGACTCACTTAAATATTGATAACTTGCCATTGTAGCAGCAGTAATCAATCTAACAACAGTGCCAGACTCTTGTTGTCTTCGGCCATCCTGATTTAGGTTTTCCGTGATTTCCCTAAATCACTCCAGGCAAATGCCGGGATGGTTCCTCTAAAAGGGCACGGCCGACTTCCTTCCCCATCCTTCCCTAATCCGATGAGACCGATGACCACGCTGTCTGGTCTCCTTCCCCAAACCAACCAACCAATCTTGTTGTCTTAAAGAGGTGTTGCCGATTGCAGGGCAGTATTCTGCATGTTTACATACCTCTGTATTTGAATATGCATGCCTATACCGGTTACTTTGGTGCTTCAGTGTGAATAGTTTGTGCCATTCACAGTGCCTTCAAAAAAGTATGGTCCAAGCAAATGTTGTGTTGTTGTCACTGCCCATATCGTTACATGAGGTGGATTGCTTTCTAACTTGACTGTGTAATGAGGATTCTCTTGGGCCAAAACGACAATTTTGTAGCATGTGAGCAGTAATAGATGCCACATTCATATGAAAACATAACCTCGGCATGGTTCATTGCATTTGGAAATAGCATTAACAAAGCATGACACACTACAGTATGCTTATTCTGGTCTGTAACTGACAACTTATTTGTGAAAGTCGGTCAAAAGGGTTGGGTCATAAGATCTTTATTTATGTGACCTTGTATTGTTGCCCTCTGTATATCGAGTTCCGAAGCACATTTATGTGTTGGCTTAATAGGAAATTGTTCAATTGAAGCAGAGACTCTGACATGTTTCTTCTTATGTTTTCTTCCTTCCACACTGCACTCTTTCCGAAGAACATTTATGTGTTGGCTTAATAGGAAATTGTTCAATTGAAGCAGAGACTCTGACATGTTTCTTCTTGTGTTTTCTTCCTTCCACACTGCACTCTGTCTTTAACATTGCCAAAAGCAAAAGCACAAGCATGTCTTTCCTAATCCAGAGCTGTTGCCTTTCATGTTGGAGCCTTATTAAATTTTTCTTGGAATGCTTCCATAATCTGTCTCAATTGTCCACCCTGTGTGTTGTCGTTCATGCACCCACAGACTTGTCGCTAAGCATTCCTCAATAGTGTAACAATTACCATTCACATCTGCCATGGCTACAGATTAAAACTCGTCTGCATCTGCAAAAATGTGTAAACATGAATTCCAACAATTGATAGGAAGTAGTATAGCTACCAACCGGTATAACAAGGTTTGGTACTAAACATGGGTTACAGGGATACGGGAACTTCTTGCCCAGCTTGTACTGTGCTGTGTTATATGATTAATCTAAAATGACAGATGGAGAGAGAAAAATACAGTATATGGTTTGGCCAAGGGGCAAAAAATGAGTGCCTAAGATGTTGAACATTACATTTGCATTATGAACAAGGATGGATAAAAGCTTCAGGGCAGGAACCAAATCCCACAAAGGTGAACCTGCATATTGATGCGTTTTTCAATACTGAATTTTATCGCTTGCTAGTTCCAGAAGGCATACTAATTAATGGAGAAGTCATTCCATCATTGCTGAGATATTAGCAAGAACGTTGAACAGGATGAGCCTTTGGTCTAGGAGGAAAACTCATCTGAAATAGCCTCCTGGCTGATTGATTCTTCAGTGCTGTAATAAATCAGACAAGTACCAAATGATTGGGGCTGATTGATTCTTCAGTGCTGTAATAAATGTCAGACAAGTACCAAATGATAGGTTGACTCAAGTAACTACACTGTTTTCAAGAACAGGAGCTAAATCGGTCAGCTGTTGTCTGGTACATCTTTTACCTAGAGTGAAGATAATTGAAAGAATCTTGTCTCATCAAATCTGTACATTTCAGTAGGGAAACAAAGTACTGCATGCACTGTCCAGCTGGTCCATCCAACATTATTCCACTGACAGTTGGAGTCCACTCCTATTGTTGATCATCATACACACCACTTCGTCAGAATTATGGAAGAAGATACCATGCACTTTCTCAGGGTTATGATTGCTTCTTGAAATTCTACAAAGAACAGACTCAGTGAGGAATGTGAGCATACTTTGATACCTTGGGTCCTACTTACAAATTAATGGCAGCATGAATAGTAGTGAAAGGATTGATATCATAAGTAAGCTGAATGCAGTGATGGGACCTGTAACAAACAAATGCTGCTAGGCCTGAAGGCCAAGATATAAAATACTGTTGTTTATCTTGTAGCACTGTGGCACAGAGTACTGGGAAGTAATAGTGACTATTGGCAGAAATTTCTTTGTTATGGGAATGCATATGCTAAGTTGGATGATAGGATTTTACCTTATTTGCTCACATTTTCAGTGACAGTGTCCATCAGAGGTGCGACGTACATTTCATCACAGAGAAAATGAATGAAGGAAGGCCAACTTTTTTAGTGTGGATTGCAAATTATTTAGGAGTAAAGGAGATGACTCAGCAAAAAGGCAGAAGCACTGCATTGTTGATAGGAAGATAAGCAAAACCTACAGAGCTTGGCTGACTTTCAGAATGCACCTCTTTTTTCAAGGTTGTAGGAAAAACATCCACACAAACACACACAACATTTTCACACTTACTCACATGCACACTTCTGTCTCAGGCATGTGTGTGTGTGTTTTTCCTACAAGCTTGAAAAGGAAGTGCATTCCAAAAGCTAGCCGAGCTCTTTACCTTTTGTTTGTGTACCTATAGATGATGCAGTGCTTCTGCCTTTCAGTGAGCCATCTTCTTTATTCCTAAATAATTCATAATTCTTAACCAGAACTTTCTGGACATATCCTGAGAGTAGAATTAACTATTTTTGCGAAAACTGTTTAAAGCCTCAAAATGAATGGCAAGTAGACATGAGGATAATCTATGAAGAGAGAATAAGACGTAATGTGGCAAATGTGGTGTCCAAGATCCAAAGCAGTAAATACTAATGAAGTGGGTGGACCTTAGGATAAAGAAGAAGAGGAAGAAGAAGAAGAAGAAGAAGAATCTCTGCTTGCCTTCGAGTTAAACAACAAAAAAACAAACAATGTTTCACAAATACTGACGATGTACTTACATGGTGAAAACTCAGTTCAAATTTACTGAGCTCTTTGACTATTTCAATGAGTGCCTCATAAGTCTTTTTATTCTTCTTGTTTCAAAGTCCAGTTGAATACTGGAAGCCTGGAGTAATCTGTAAATAACTGTACACAAAATCATTAAACTAGATTTTTCACTGTCCAAACTAACAGTGATTAGCTTTTATGTGTTAAACTTCATTTTGTTAACTTAAAAGATCAGTAAAGTACATAGACCTCTCTACAGGCAATTAAAGGCCTATGAAACTGTTCAAAAAAGTGGCCAAGAACGATGTAACAAATGATATAGTATGTAAAAGATAAGCTGTCAAAAGTTTTTACAGTAATCATGAATGTTGTGTGTCCACCCTTCATCAAATGGCACACATCTAATCAGTAGTTCAATTTTGCCCATAACTGATCCAGCATATCAGATGTGAAGATAAGAACAACTGCTGCAATGTGTTGTGAGTCTTTGATGACATGTACTAGAGATGGAATATAAATGCTATCCTTGATTTAACCCCACAATAAAAATGTCAGAGCATGGAGTTGGGTAATATGGTGGACACTTGGCAGGTCAGTGATTGCAGCATGGCCTATACAGTGACTTGGCAGTGTCTCATGCACATAATCTGATACACAATTGTGGAAATGTGGAGGTGTGCCATTATGCTGAAGGATAAAATATTTGCTATCAGTTTCAGGTTGTGGTGTGAGGCATGGTTGCAGCACTACAAAATAGGTGATACTGTTAGCGAACAGCTATCCTCCTCCAATTTCTTGTGTTGCTTTACTATGCTGTTGTAACCTGATGGTGTCTTGTGAAACTTGCCACAGAAAGCTCGTTGCATGCTCACTACTGATTGGCAACATGTAAATTCTATCGGACAAAATGCATTCTCTCCCAAATTTGTTGCCATTTTCAGCATCTACAGTTGGTTGCACATTTCCATACTAATTTGCAGAAAAAAAGAAGTTTAGCATTTAATTTACAATGGTTTTTTAAAATGCTTCATGGAACTTCTAATCGTCCTTATTTTGTTCTTGCCTCCCAATATCTTTTGTTTGACACATGTTACTATGTTACAAAGGCACTTTTCTATGCTCCATATTCTCTCCACCCGATGTATAAATTTTAATTTTCCGTACATCCTATGAAAACAGCACAAAAAAAAAAAAAAAAAAACCAAGCAATTTGTCAGTGGCTTGATACTGCCATACAACTCAGTGGATTGTCAGTCTCAAGGTAATTTTAAGCTGAATGTAGGCTTGCTTAAACGTTAAATTTTCTCTGTGTTACTTTCAATTTCTGATGCTACTTATAAGACCAGAACTTTACTAACAGTCTAGTAAGTGAAATAAAGCTGTCTGCAACCCAAATATTGGTTTGCACACAGCAGGGCTTTACTATTCATGGTCCCAAAGGAGGCGGTATGCATTTCCCTTCCTCCAACCTTTGAACTGACTTACTGTTCTAGTTATAGGGGACTTACAATTTGGCATGGACTCTGAATAAAACAATAAATAAATAGTGTAATGTGACATATTTCACATTAACAGCTCATTGACAGGTTTGAAAGAAGTGATGTTACCAAAAAATATTCCAGTACCAGCTGGGGATTGAGTGCCAGATCTCTGGTTTTGTAAACGACACACTAAACATCCTTAACCCCAATTAATTTGAGATATCTGCCTAGAAACATAAATACTCCACTTATGAAAGGTGTAGGAAAGACACTCCACTCCAGCTGTTCTGTAAGACAAAATAATTTTGTGACAAATGCCTGGCACTCTACTAGAATGACTAATTGAGTGATGTGTGATACGGTAAATGTGTACACAGTTGTAAAGAGGGAAGAATTCATTCAAGAAAGTTCCTACATTGTACCAGTACGAGGAACTGTTAATGATTGTTGGCCCCTGAAGCCCACATATGGGCTCCGCAATTGCACTGTAAAGTGAAGACACATTCTAGAAACAACCCATAGGTAGTGTTGATGGCATTCTCCACCACATCCTTTTTCCAAGGTACACAGGAGAGCTTTTGTAAAGTTTTTGAAAGTAGGAAACAGGTATTGGTTGATTTAAGGGCGTGTGCTGGGAAATTAGGGATGTTTGTCTTTCTCAGAGGGTAAGAACATAGTCTACAGGTTTAATTTATCATAGTGTTCAAATATTACATTATTGTTGGTACTTTCCAGTACTGTGTAGTGCAAAGAAAATAATGAATATTTTGTCTCTATCTGTTATTAACATAATTGTAACTGAAAAATGTAAATTCATGGTTTCATTAATTTACTCAGGAGAATATGAAGAAATCAGCAGAAGATTTGTCTAAAGAACTTAAAGATAAAAGTGAAGAAGAGAAAGCACAAAAAGAAGCTCTTGCAAAAGCTGAGAAGAGGGTAAGTTCATAAATGTGTACATTCATATGCTATGTTATGAATATGTAGTGTGGTTATTTCTGATGGTTTATTCAGTGAGAAATAATATTAAGGATGTCATGTGATGAAGTGAAGTGTATGTGTTAATTAATACATATGAGGTAAATGGCTGCTCGCCAAGAAGCAGAGCTGAGGCATGATCAATCAGCAGCATTAGAAAGGATTATTATAACTTGCTAAGCTTTTTTGCTCTAGTCGGCCTACAGTTATGTGTGTGTCTGTGTGGGAGGGGAGGGGAGGGGGGGGGGGGGGGGAGGTAGGTCATGATGCAGGGAAATTTGAAGAAGGACTTTCTCTGAAATCATGTCCACATATTATTTTTTCCACATGTCTGTACCCAGCTCAGTGCCTCATCTGTGAGCAGCATTTTATAGTTATATCCTTTTTACTGATTAACCTATATTTTAAATGTGCATACAGTAGTTTTCCTGTCTAATCGTGGTTGGTTGATTTGGTGGAGGGAACCAAACGGTGATGTCATCGGTCTCTTTGAATTAGGGAAGGATGGGGGCTGTGCCCTTTCATTGTCTGAAGTGATTTAGGAAAATCACAGAAAATCTTAAATCGAGATGTGGGTTGGACCACCATCCTCCCAAATACCAGTCCAGTGTGCATTTAATCTTTAAATACATATATTTCTCCTTGATTTCATGTATTTTGTATTTCCTCCAACATGATTAATTTTGTATACACGTTCTCTGCTGTATCCTGCCACTTAGAATGTGAACATAATTTCAAGATTTTGACCCTATACGTCTTATAAACAACACACATCCATCAGCATGGCAGTAATACTCTAATACTATAATAAATGTTCAGACAGACATGGGCTACGTATTTAAAATATATATACATACTGTATATAAATCTGTACTACTGTATAGAGACAAGTTGTTGTTTAATGTTGTTGCCAAAAATATCGAAAATATCTTGATCAGTTTAAATCAGTTTTTTACACTATGCTCCGATAAACATTTTGACAAATATTAGCTGTATATTATATTTTAAACATAAACGTGTGGTTCCCGAGGAGGGGCAGCAGCCTTTTCAGTAGTTGCAGGGGCAACAGTCTGGATGATTGACTGACCGGGCCTTGTAACACCAACCAAAATGGCCTTGCTGTGCTGGTACTGTGAACGGCTAAAAGCAAGGGGAAACTACAGCTGTAATTTTTCCTGAGGGCATGCAGCTTTACTGTATGATTAAATGATAATGGCGTCCTCTTGGGTAAAATATTCCGGAGGTAAAATAGTCCCCCATTCGGATCTCCGGGCGGGGACTACTCAAGAGGACGTCATTATCAGGAGAAACAAAACTGGCGTTCTACGGATCGGAGCGTGGAATGTCAGATCCCTTAATTGGGCAGGTAGGTTAGAAAATTTAAAAAGGGAAATGGATAGGTTAAAGTTAGATATAGTGGGAATTAGTGAAGTTCGGTGGCAGGAGGAACAAGCCTTTGGGCAGGTGAATACAGGGTTATAAATACAAAATAAAATAGGTGTAATGCAGGAGTATGTTTAATAATGAATAAAAACAAAGGAGTGCGGGTAAGCTACTACAAACAGCATAGTGAATGCGTTATTGTGGCCAAGATAGACACGAAGCCCACGCCCACTACAGTAGTACAAGTTTATATGCCAACTAGCTCTGCAGATGATGAAGAAATTGATGAAATGTATGATGAGATAAAAGAAATTATTCAGGTAGTGAAGGGAGACAAAAATTTAATAGTCATGGATGACTGGAATTCGACAGTAGGAAAAGGAAGAGAAGGAAACGTAGTAGGTGAATATGGATTGGGGCTACGAAATGCAAGAGGAAGCCACCTGGTAGAATTTTGCATAGAGCACAACTTAATCATAGCTAACACTTGGTTCAAGAATCATGAAAGACGGTTGTATACATGGAAGAACCCTGGAGATACTGTAAGGTTTCAGATAGATTATGTAATGGTAAGACAGAGATTTAGGAACCAGATTTTAAATTGTAAGACATTTCCGGGGGCAGATGTGGACTCTGACCACAATCTGTTGGTTATGAACTGTAGGTTAAAACTGAAGAAACTGCAAAAAGGTGGGGATTTAAGGAGATGGGACCTGGATAAACTGACTAAACCAGAGGTTGTACAGAGTTTCAGGGAGAGCATAAGGGAACAATTGACAGGAATGGGGGAAAGAAATACAGTAGAAGAATGGGTAGCTCTGAGGGATGAAATAGTGAAGGCAGCAGAGGATCAAGTAGATAAAAAGACGACGGCTAGTAGAAATCCTTGGGCAACAGAAGAGATACTGAGTTTAATTGATGAAAGGAGAAAGTACAAAAATGCAGTAAGTGAAGCAGGCAAAAAGGAATACAAACATCTCAAAAATGAGATCGACAGGAAGTACAAAATGGCTAAGCAGGAATGGCTAGAGGACAAATGTAAGGATGTAGAGGATTATCTCATGAGGGGTAAGATAGGTACTACCTACAGGAAAAAAGAGAGCTTTGGAGAAAAGAGAACCACTTGTATGAATATCAAGATCTCTGATGGAATCCCAGTTCTAAGCAAAGAAGGGAAAGTAGAGAGGTGGAAGGAGTATATAGAGGGGCTGTACAGGGGCGATGTTCTTGAGGACTATATTATGGAAATGGAAGAGGAGGTAGATGAAGATGAAATGGGAGATATGATACTGCGTGAAGAGTTTGACAGAGCACAGAAAGACGTGAGTCGAAACAAGGCCCCAGGAGTAGACAACATTCCATTAGAACTACTGACAGCCTTGGGAGAGCCAGTCCTGACAAAACTCTAACGTCAGATGAACAAGATGTATGAGACAGGCGAAATTCCCTCAGACTTCTAGAAGAATATAATAATTCCAATCCCAAAGAAAGCAGGTGTTGACAGATGTGAAAATTACCGAACTATCAGTTTAATAAGTCACAGCTGCAAAATACTAACACGAATTCTTTACAGACGAATGGAAAAACTGGTAGAAGCCGACCTCATGGAAGATCAGTTTGGATTCAGTAGAAATATTGGAACACGTGAGGCAACACTGACCCTACGACTTATCTTAGAAGAAAGATTAAGGAAAGGCAAACTTAGGTTTGTAGCATTTGTAGACTTAGAGAAAGCTTTTGACAATGTTGACTGGAATACCCTCTTTCAAATTCTGAAGGTGGCAGGGGTAAAATACAGGGTGCAAAAGGCTATTCACAATTTGTACAGAAACCAGACGGCAGTTATAAGAGTCGAGGACATGAAAGGGAAGCAGTGCTTGGGAAGGGGGGAGACAGGGTTGTAGCCTCTCCCCAATGCTATTCAATCCGTATATTGAGGAAGCAGTAAAGGAAACAAAAGAAAAGTTCGGAGTAGCTATTAAAATCCATGGAGAAGAAATAAAAACTTTGAGGTTCGCCGATGACATTGTACTTCCGTCAGAGACAGCAAAGGACTTAGAAGAGCAGTTGAACGGAATGGACAGTGTCTTGAAAGGAGGATATAAGATGAACATCAACAAAAGCAAAACGAGGGTAATGGAATGTAGTCAAGTTAACTCAGGTGATGCTGAGGGAATTAGATTAGGAAATGAGACAAAGTAGTAAAGGAGTTTTGCTATTTGGAGAGAAAAATAACTGATGATGGCCGAAGTAGAGAGGATATAAGATGTAGACTGGCAATGGCAAGGAAAGCATTTCTGAAGAAGAGAAATTTGTTAACATCGAATATAGATTTAAGTGTCAGGAAGTCGTTTCTGAAAGTATTTGTATGGAGTGTAGCCATGTATGGAAATGAAACATGGACGACAAATAGTTTGGACAAGAAGAGAATAGAAGCTTTCGAAATGTGGTGCTACAGAAGAATGCCGAAGATTAGATGGGTAGATCACATAACTAATGAGGAGGTATTGAATAAAATTGGGGAGAAGAGGAGTTTGTGGCACAACTTGACTAGAAGAAGGGATCGGTTGGTAGGACATGTTCTGAGGCATCAAGGGATCACCAGTTTAGTATTGGAGGGCAGCGTGGAGGGTAAAAATTGTAGAGGGAGACCAAGAGATGAATACACTAAGCAGATTCAGAAGGATGTAGGTTGCAGTAGTTACTCAGAGATGAAGAAGCTTGCACAGGATAGAGTAGCATGGAGAGCTGCATCAAACCAGTCTCAGGACTGAAGACCACAACAACAACAACATATATTTTAAATATATGTAATGTATTAAATGTGTATTTAATGTATAGAGGTGAAACATTGTGTGTGCTTCTTTTTTTTTGGTGATGTAAGCTGTGGCGGAAAGCTTTATTTACAAGTGTCTCTTAATTGTGCCTGTCTACAACTTAATGTATCTTCTTTATGGTAAGTAGCAATGTATGTTTTCTTATGTGCTTGATATTCCTACCTGGAGTATCCATTCCTGGATTTTGCCAAACGGCTTTTCTTCCATCTTACAACCCTGTGATGTTTTCCTATGTTACTTTCCTCTATAGCATTACTCTTCTCAGTGACCATTCTTTCTCTTCTTTCTTGTGTTTATTCACTGCCTTCTAAACCTCGTCTACTTCCAAGCCACACGCTATCAACGATCATCCGTGCGCAACACAGACTTTGTGACTGCGCAGATTGTTGATGCAACATCTGTTGCCCCAGAATCTTTCCTCCGGTAATTATATATATATTTTTTATTCTATTGATGCCACTTCACCCCTCATCCTGATGTACTGCAATGTTTTATCTCCCACACTTATCGGTGCCACGCAAGCTTTGGATCCTCAAACTAATCCATTCCCCCTCCCCCTCTCTTGAATTATCACAATACACACTCCCATACCACATTGTTCCTTTTCTTCCTTGTATCTCCATGTTTTTAACAAATTCTTGTGTATTTTTCATGGTTTCACACAGTTTGAAGCATTTGTGTGTATTTTTACGTATCTCTGTATATTTTTGCATTTCGGTGCATGTTTTTTGTGTCTTTGCATTTTTTTGTGCTTTTCTTACATGTCTTTGCTTTTCTAACTACTCTCACACCCGTCAACATCTATTTTGCCCAATTCTGCATAATTCCCATTTTCTTTACACTATTCCTGCCACAATGGACCCCTGCTCCAGCTTTCTGTACCAGTTCAGAAGAGTACCCCTTTCCCTGGCTAAAACCTGCTCCCATATCCTATTTCTCAGTGCTGCCTAAAGCATGGAATCCCCCCCCCCCCCCCCAACTCCCAAATGGACTAACCATAAAGTTACCTTTCTCTGGATCCCATCCCTCCTTTTACAGTGACCTGCACCTTTTCAAATTCCGCTAATCCTTGGCCCTCACAAACCTGGTACTGCAAAAACACATCTCCATGGCACAGGCATTCCAGAATCACATCTGCTCCCTTCGCAGGATACTACTATGTGCAATCTCTACTCCATACATCACATCTCTGTGATTGAATCCCTTGCCCTCCAGCATCTGGAGGAGCATTTCAGATACAACCTCCATAAGTTATCCAACCAACCTGCTGACATCCTACTGCTGCCTCAGGACACCACTATCCAATCCCTATCCTACCCACAGTGTTCTTCCTCGTGCCCCCCCCCCCCCCTGCTATACCCGCTATAGCACCTAAAACCTGCATAACTGATATTTTCAACTTGCCACATACCCCAAAACTCCCCACAAACTCTCTGCCAAATCCAGAGCCAAAACATTCCTGTAACACCAAAACCTTCAGATCCGCTTATGTTTCAGTTTCATCCAAAGGCCTCACCTTTAGCCCTGCGCCAAAAATTTAACCTTGCTAGATTTGTCAAAGACCTACTCGCCTTCTCCCCATCACTGTAGTGGAGACATTTCTTAGTCACCAATCTCTTCAAACAAAACCACCGTAATTCCAGCATTAAACACTGCCTCTTCCAGTTCATACCGCCATCCAACCATGATCCTTCCCCCCTCCCATCTAACCACCTGTGGGTTGCCTTCCAGGAATTCCTTACCTCCAACTTAGCCTCACCATCTTTCCCCAGGTCCCTTTCTCAGAATGCTAAGCATTTGGCAGAAGAAAGAAGAGCCATACACAACCTCAAAATCAATTCTGACCTAATCGTCCTACCTGCAGACAAAGATTCCACCATTGTTGTTATGAATCACAGTCAAAAGGATGATACCGCTGTGGAAGACCCAGGTGCAAGGCCTGCCCATCCATCCACCCAGCACTTTTTATACCAATACTGTCACAAGTTTATCCTACCACATCAGTGGCTGGGCCACCTGTGAAAGCAGCCATGTGATTTACTAGCTCTGCTGCAATCATTGCACGTTTTTTTGTATTGGTATGACTGCCAGCCAGCTGGTCACTAGGATGAACGGCCATTACTAAACTGTGATCAAGAGCAGAGTAAGCCATCCTGTAATGCAACATGCAGCTGAACATAACATGCTTGATTTCAAAGGGTGCTTCACTGTCTGAGCCATCTGGATCCTTCCCTCCACCACCAGCTTTTCTGAACTGCATGGAAGGGATTTATCCTTACAACACATCCTCTGCTCCTGTAATTATCCCAGCCTCAACCTACAGTAACATACTGTCCCCATGTGCTCCACCCAGTAGTTTCTACCCCATCTGTTATCATCTGTTCCACATTTTCATCTCCCAACCTCTTTGTTTGCCACCCTGTGCCAATGCACCCACCCACCTTTCCTACGCCTCTCCCTTTTGCTCCTTTTTTCCTCTCATCCTTGCATCAAAACCTCATGACACTGCACCTGTAAACTCTTTAGTTTCTGCTCACTCCACCAGACTCTGTTCCTCTGTCCCCCCACCTGTGCTATTCCTTCCTCTTCCCCATCCCCACTAGATTGCTGCTTGCATTGCATGTGATAGCTCCATTCTGACTGAAATGCTTGAATTGATGGTCATGTGCATGAGGTGTGCTTGATTTTGTGTATGAATGGTGTGTGTTTCCCTTTTGCTGGTGGAGACTGTGGCTGAAAGCTGTTTGTAAGTGTCTTTTAATTGTGATTGTCTACAAGTTGATGTATCTATTAACATTCAGACAGACATAGATTGTATATTTTTTGAAGCAACAATGTAGATGTTGTGTCAAGACCAACTGAGAGAAAGAAAATGCTATTCTGTTAAAACATACAGTTTCATTTTCTTTCTCGCTGTCAGTTTAAGATATCAGGGCATTGAAACCATCAGATAAATTGTTTCTTCCACATACATTCTTTTTCATTATATATAATTTGAAACAAAAATTATATACACAACAGTGTGCTGTTTTGCTTTCTTTGTTGCAGTCAGCTTTAAGATGAAAAAGAAATGTAACTTCCTAGGCTTTCTGTGCATAATACATCCTGAAGGTCTCTTCGGGTTTGCTGCTGGATCCTGAAATCAATAAGATTCAATATTTTGGCGATCCAACTGTCCACCATCTTCAGGAGACCACTGTTGCTACATTCTCCTGAAGATAGTGGACAGGTGGATCGCTGAAATATTGAATCATGTTGATTTCAGAATCTGGCAGAAAACCCAAAGAGACCTTCAAAGAGGGCTGTCATATTTATGGCTTATTGACTTACGATTAGAATACCACTGTGGAATTTGAACCATCCAAAACTTTCCAGTCCTACCCATTCACACATTGAAATTATGAGAAATAATATCATTGAAGCTACTGATGATCCCAACCGATTTACCATTCATTTTAAGTAATAATAATAATAATAATAATAATAATAATAATAATAATAAAATTTTATTGTCATTTGGCTGATTACAGCAATAGACAAAGTCAAGAGCATATATTTCTATATAAACTACTATATTGATGTAAATTGGTTTACATAAAATAGGAACACATTAGAATACAGTATTTTTATCTTCAAAAAATTCATCAATGGTGTAAAACAAATTGTTCACTAGTAGCTTGTATAATTTAGCTTTAAAAATATTTGCAGGCAGTTCTTTAAAGTCAGCACTTAGTCTGTTAAACATCCTTAGTCCAAGAACTAGGTATGAGTTCTGCAATTCTGATAATCTATGATATGACACATCTACAGATGTTTTGTTTCTAGTAATATGGCTATGAATATAACTTCTCAACCCAAAATTAGAGACATTGTTTCTAATGTGCAGTAAAACATTGTAGATGAGTAAGTTTACTACTGTAAGACACTGCAATTTAATAAACAGAGGTTTACAATGTTCTGTTTTATCAGAATCCATTATTATTCTTATTACTTCCTTCTGTAAAAGTAAAATGTCATTTACATGACAGCTACTACCCCACAGTAAAATTCCATAAGAGATGATGCTTTGGAAGAAGGCAAAATATGCTGATCTCACATAGTCATTGGGAACATGTCTTTTTAAATTTCTAATTAGATAAATAACTCTTGAAAGCCTAGCCAATATATTTTTAATGTGTGGTTCCCATGTTAATTTATTGTCACTAGTAACACCTAAAAATTGGACAGTTTCTAGTTCTTGGTAGTTAGGAATCTCTTTGAGGCTAAAGTAAAGTGTCTGGGTTTCGTTTTCATTTAGTAAGAAGCCATTAGCTTTGAACCATAATGAGGACTGAGCAAGGGTATTTTCGGTCAGTGTTTTCAGTGTACCGAGATCAGAGTTTTTATGTATAAAAGTTGTGTCATGAGCATACAATATTGTGTGAGAATTTATGAACAAGGGCAGGTCATTAATCATTAGTCCAAACAATAAAGGTCCTAGCACCGGCCCAGGAGGCACTCCGTACCTAACATTAACCAAATTTGATTTCTCCCTACCAATGCACACAACTTGTTGACGGTTCTCTAGAAAAGACCTGAACATATTTATACTGTTGTCATCAAAACCATAGTAAACTAGCTTATTCAGCACAGTGTCATGCTCTACACAGTCAAAGGCTCTGCTCAGGTCACAAAATGTAGCCTGGGCGTAGTCCCTAGCCTCGAATACATCTAGTACTAATTTTACAGGGGAGTCCATTGCATCCATTGTGGATTTACCTTTCCTAAATGCAAACTGTTTATCACTAATTATATTTAGTTTAACCAAGTAGACACTAACTTGCTCATACATAATTGTTTCTAAAATTCTAATATTTTGGATACAGGTCTGTAACTAGCGGAACAGTTCTTTTCCCCTTTTTTATATATGGGCACAACTCTAGAAATTTTTAGTATGCCGGGGAACTTACTTTCAACTAGGCATTTGTTAATACAAAAATTTAAGGGATAAATCACATGATCAATAACATCTTTCAACAAATTACACGACATATCATAGTAATCAACACTAACTGAAGGTTTGAAATTTTTCACTATTTTTAGGATATTGTTTCTGTGAAAGTGAAGGTGCTTGGCGGTAGCTTTTCAAAGCAGCTGTCCATAATACTAAGTGCATTTTCAGGAGGGTTGTTTATTGAGCTACTAATTTCTTCAATGGACTGAATGCAATATTTATTAAATTCTTCTGGGGTAATGGCGATTTCCTCTTTGTGTTTAATGTGAGCAGTGGAGTTTATTACACTCCAGGCCTTTTTGCATTTATTGTTAGATTTTTCAATTTTTACTATGTTATGCAGTTTCTTTGCTTCATTTATTGCCTTCCTATACTTATACAGGGCTATTACAAATGATTGAAGCGATTTCATAAATTCGCTGTAGCTCCATTCATTGACGTATGATCACGACACACTACAGATACGTAGAAAAACTCATAAAGTATTGTTCGGCTGAAGCCGCACTTCAGGTTTCTGCCGCCAGAGCACTCGAGAGCGCAGTGAGAAAAAATGGCAACAGGAGCCGAGAAAGTGTATGTCGTGCTTGAAATGCACTCACATCAGTCAGTCATAACAGTGCAACGACACTTCAGGACGAAGTTCAACAAAGATCCACCAACTGCTAACTCCATTCGGCGATGGTATGCGCAGTTTAAAGCTTCTGGATGCCACTGTAAGGGGAAATCCACGGGTCGGCCTGCAGTGAGCGAAGAAACGGTTGAACGCGTGCGGGCAAGTTTCACGCGTAGCCCGCGGAAGTCGACAAATAAAGCAAGCAGGGAGCTAAACGTACCACAGCTGACGGTTTGGAAAATCTTACGGAAAACGCTAAAGCAGAAGCGTTACCTTTTACAATTGCTACAAGCCCTGACACCCGATGACAAAGTCAATCGCTTTGAATTTTCGGCGCGGTTGCAACAGCTAATGGAAGAGGATGCGTTCAGTGCGAAACTTGTTTTCAGTGATGAAGCAACATTTTTTCTTAATGGTGAAGTGAACAGACACAATGTGCGAATCTGGGCGGTAGAGAATCCTCACGCATTCGTGCAGCAAATTCGCAATTCACCAAAACTTAACGTGTTTTGTGCAATCTCACGGTTTAAAGTTTACGGCCCCTTTTTCTTCTGCGAAAAAAACGTTAAGGACACGTGTATCTGGACATGCTGGAAAATTGGCTCATGCCACAACTGGAGACCGACAGCGCGGACTTCGTCTTTCAACAGGATGGTGCTCCACCGCACTTCCATCATGATGTTTGGAATTTCTTAAACAGGAGATTGGAAAACCGATGGATCGGTCATGGTGGAGATCATGATCAGCAATTCATGTCATGGCCTCCACGCTCTCCCGACTTAACCCCTTGCGATTTCTTTCTGTGGGGTTATGTGAAAGATTCAGTGTTTAAACCTCCTCTACCAAGAAACGTGCCAGAACTGCGAGCTCGCATCAACGATGCTTTCGAACTCATTGATGTGGACATGCTGTGCCGAGTGTGGGAAGAACTTGATTATCGGCTTGATGTCTACCGAATCACTAAACGGGCACATATCGAACATTTGTGAATGCCTAAAAAAACTTTTTGAGTTTTTGTATGTGTGTGCAAAGCTTGTGAAAATATCTCAAATAATAAAGTTAATGTAGAGCTGTGGAATTGCTTCAATCATTTGTAATAACCCTGTATTTAGATTGAGCATACAGTTCTTTATACAGTACTGATTTACTGGTTTTGTACAGACTAGAATACAGCATAACAGTATTTTTCAGTTGCCCTAACTGTGGAGTATACCATTCCCCCGTTTTCCGTTTCTTGTAATTACTACTAATATTCACTGTACTTTTTTTCCAGGGGATGTCATTTTCAAATATATTTAAAAATATGGAGAAAACCTTGATGAAACAATATCAACTGAACAGCGTTGAAGCCTAATATAATGTGTGTCTCAACTGAAATAAGTGAGGGCATGTCTAAACTTGTCCATCCTATATCTGTTCACTGGTCTAGTAATCACAATTTTAGATTCTTGTTTGGCGCAGTCTGAAGTTACATTATTAAGACTAAGATATACTGCATCATGGTCTGAGTAAGGGAAACTAATGACATCAGTGGACATACAAGTTCTCTTAATATTTGTAAATATATTGTCTAGACAGGATGAGCCTCTGGTAGGTTTGCAGTTAACATAGTACAGGTTAAATCGTCGAAGCACATTTTTGAGCTCTGACATAGTTTTTCTGTCCTTCAGGACATCGAAACTTGAATTGATATCCCGTCCAATGACAATATTGTATTTTTTCCATTTCGGTATGCATATGTACATTAAGAGTTCCTCAAGTTTCTCCAGAAAGATATGGGGGTCACCGCTAGGTGGCCTGTACACTACTACTATCATTTGCTTAAGGTTCTCAATTACTAGACCTGATATTTCAAAATGCATTTCATCACAAAGGGTATTGAGATTCATCCTGCCACAGTTTGATGCAAGGGGTGTTTTTGCATATATTGCTACCCCACCACGTACGTGCTGTTTTCTGCAATAGCAACTAAGTAGTGTGTAATCATCCAACACTTTGTACCCTAGCTCATCCTCTTTACACCAATGTTCACTTAAACATAGAATATCTACCACTTTATCATTTGAAAATTCGTTGACTATTAAGTTTTTATCTGCCATACCCTGAATATTGAGGTAGCATATTTTAAACTCTACTTTAGGCATTTATTTTTTTGCATATTCTCTTAGTTGACATGACCTAAAGTTACCACATGAAAGTTGACCAGGTTGTGTCCTTATGTTAATAGAACACCCAGCCTGGTCTATGCATACAAGCTTTTTGTCATCTCAGTTGAAACATAATCCAAACACATTACTGGTCTTTTTTCCCTCTCTAGCTTATCCAGTACTATTCTGAGAATTGTATCACTTAAACCACGTTTACCTAGATTATTGAAATGATGACCATGCTTGGTATGCCATTCTCTGCTACAACTACTGGTGTTAATTAAGGAAACATTCTTAAAGGGCTTACAGATAGCTTTGTGCTCCTTGTTGGTCTGCTTCACTTCCTTATTCACACGTGACCACTGGGGCAAATCATGTTGATGAAGCACATTAACGACATCATGTTGGTGTGGGTTAACACTCAGAGAGTCTTCTTCAGTGTCAAAGTAGCTATCTTCCTTTCATTTCTGCTGATGTCATTTGCTCCGGCCATTACCAGTACAAAGTCTCTGTCTGCAAGAGCTGTACTTTCTTTCTTGATTGATGTTGAAACATCTCGTAAACCAGCTCCTGATTTAATGGTACCTTCTATTTCAAACTCGTTAATCACATGAGGTCTGCTTTTCGTTAACATAGCTGCTAATCCTCTGGTGTAACTGTCTGAATAAATCTTGATTTTATGTTTTTTCTTATACCTTACTTGACTGTTTGCTAAGTTTTGAGTGACCTGCACCACCTTATCAGATGAGTATGCTGATACAGTTTCTATGTCATTTGTGTTCTGAAGCGAATTATATTTGTTATTTAATGGTAACACAAAGTCCTGCCTATGTTTATTGTTAATATGTTTGTAAGAGTTCCCCTTCGATTTTACAGTTTTAAGTGGCTTCATTTTGCAGTCGAAGTTTCATTTGCAGTAACAATAATCAAGGCTCAATGTCAGGGAGAGGAAGAGGAGGTGGACAGAGAGAGGGAGGAGGAAAAAATGGACAGAGAGAAGGGTAGGGAGGAAATGGGTAGAGAGAGGGTTGAGGAGATGGAAAGAGACTGAGGGGGGGGGGGGGGGGGGGAGATGGCCAGTGAGAGGGGGAAGGAAGAGGAGATGGACAAGGAGGGGAGGAAGAGGAAGGGGACAAAGAGGGTCACTCCCTCTGTGGATGGACAGAGAGAGGGGCAGAAGAAGATTAGGACATATATACAGCTTTGTCGGGTTCACTAGTGCTGCGTCCCCATGTGTTATCTGTCATGCGACAGTATCATAGTGCCATTTTTCAACAGGACACAGCTCATCAACAAAGGCACGTGTCTCTGTGAACTGTATGTGTCATGTTGAGGTATTTCCATGGCTAGCCTGGTTCCCAGATCTGTCTCCGCTATAAAATGTGTGTAACGAGCTCGGACGTTAACTCTTTGCCAATGCCAGTACCTAGGATATAAAGAAACAGTTACAATCATTGTAGGTCATATTGCCTTAGGATAGGATTCAATTGCCTTATTACAGCTTTCCCAACCAAATTAGTGCACGCATCCAGGCCAGAGGGTGTGCAGCAGCATACTGATAAATGGCCTCATGTTGCAAAGTTCTGTGTAAATTTCATACAGTTTTGTAATCACTGAAATAACATCACATACCTTCTCAGCCATGAAGTTTCATTTTGTTCCTTCCTCCTTCAAGGCTCTTCACTATTTTTGTTAGGCAGTGTATCATTTGTTAATTCAGTATTTGTTGATCTGTATGCAGGTTTTTGATATGATATGTACTGTATTCTCAAAAGTTCTGTTTCCTAATGAAATATGTAGTGCATGAGGCATATTTAAATCTTAAGTTGCTGAAGAAGCGAGTCACTAATGTAGGAAAAGACAGATTTCTACTTACTGTAGAAAAGACATGTCAAATTGAAGACAGGCACAATTAAAAGACACTCACATATAGCTCTCGGCCACAGCCTTTGTCAGTAAAAGAGACACACAAAATGTTCAAAAGCAGGCACTATCCCTCAGACTTACTCTGCAAAATGTGCCATTTTCCCTCACACCCCCAATCCTCCCCTGACCCTCAAAAACCTACCACAGAGGAGTGTCCTCTTCACCACTCAGTACCATCCCAGACTGGAGCAACTGAACCCTATCCGTGGCCAGGGCTTTGATTACGTATCATCGTGCCCTGAAATGAGGGACATCCTACCCCAGATACTTCCCACCCCTCTTAAAGTGGTGTTCCGTTATCCACCCAACCTCCACAACATCTTAGTCCATCCATATGCCATTCCCAATCCCAACCCATTGCCACAGGGATCATATCCCTGTGGAAGACCCAGTTGCAAAACCTGCCCAATCCATCCACTATCACTCCCTATTCGAGTCCTGTCAGAGGACCCTATCAGAGGCTGGGTCACCTATGAAAGCAGCCATGTCATTTACCAGCTCTGCTGTAATCAGTGCACAGCTTCTTATATTGACAGCTTTCAGCTGTCCACTAGGATGAATGGCCACTGCCAGACTTTGGCCAAGAGCAAAGTAGACCAATCTGTGTCACAGCATGCAGCTGAACATAGCACACTTGATTTCCATGGCTGCTCCACTACGCGAGCCATTTGGATCCTTCCCTCCACCACCAGCTTTTCTGATCAGCGTAAATGGGAGTTATCCTTACAACACATTCTCTACTCCTGTAATTAATCCGGTCTCAGCCTACAGTAACATATTGTCCCCACACCCTCCACCCAACAGTTTCTACCACCTCTGCCCTATAACCCCCCCCCCCCCCCCCTTCCATTCTCATCTAACACCCTATTTATTTGCAGCCCTCTGGCAATGCATCTGCCCATCTTTCCCAGCTCCTCTCCTTTTTTCTCCACTAGTTGATTTATGCAAGTCACTATTTTATTTCAATAATACAGTAATGGTATACTTTTAACTCAACAGAATGAAGAACAGCAAGTGACCATCAAAAATCTTCAGGAGGCCTTACTGTCTACAAAAAATCAGCTGGAAGAGCTCCAAGGAAAAGGAACAGTGGAAGTGAGTGTAAACACTGGAAGAAATTGGGGATGGTTGCAAACTTCTAGAAGTAACCATACAACTAAGATGGTTGTGCATGATGTTTGATATTTCTTCATTAGCATTCTGGTGAACGATCTTTCACAGAGAGAGATATGCGGAAATGTACAAATGTTTTTAGTCACAGCAGCAACTGCTGTAGTAGGTATAATACAAACGATATAATTTTATAACAATGGAATCATGTAAGTCTCCATTCAGTGAAAACACTTACGTATGTTCTAATTTTTTGCTACTTTACTAATATTAATTTTATTGAAGCTACATAGCAATTGATTCACACAGTAGTTCCTTAATGGATCTTGCTCTGTCTAATAACTTTATGAATTAGTCTTTGCACTTTCAGATATCCAATTCGTTGAATGCTTAGAATTGTGAGATTTCTTGTGTAATTTCATTTGAAACTGTTACTACTTCGCTTGTGTACTGTAGCTTTAATAGAAATGTGTCAATTTGTGATTTACCCAGGGTAACAGCATGTTCTTCAATTTTAACACTTTGTAAGAATTTTCTTTCTTGCATCCAACCATTATAGTAATTTATTGGGCTCTTTAAAACTATTAAACCTTGCAGTTATTGTATGTGAGTAATTAGACTTAATTTAAGGATGTACCTGATAAAGAACTACAAGAATTTTAATGATTGACATACTACTTATTCTGTGGTGCTGTAAGATAGCAAGATTGGAGAAATTTGCAGAGAGTTAGCTTTTGTGTAGGAAAATATTTGTAGATACATTTTGTGATATCATTTGTGATATTCAAGGTTCTTTGTGAAAGTTTTCAAAACTGTGATACTGTAGGGAAGGCACTTCCTAGTTAATGCATAAGCCTTTTACCAGTCACAGAGCAGAATTTGAAGGCATGGTTAGAGTCTGTATTTCATTCTAGTTCCTCTGTATAGGGTACTACATAATATTATGAATGTATCATGTATCTGGAGTTAATGGAGTTTATAAAACACAATGGCCACTCTTGTAAACAACTAATCTCAGTGAAGAGAAAAAATTATCTATTTTTGTTGAAGAATCCTTATTGATAAAATACAGAACACATACATAGGGTAAGTTACAGTCAGTTGTCTATTTTTATAACTGTTAAAAGAAAATGTAGTGTGTCTCATTATTGATAAGTTTTTGTTATATATTCATTTAATTTTAAGTATCTATACTCATGTACATATATTTTTTGTGCGTTTTACCAGCTAAATGTAATTTAAGACTATTTCATTCAAAATATATTTATGTATTTATTTATATTTTATTTATGAGTGTTGCTATTTTGAAAAGTCATGAATATTATCTTGGACATCGGAAATGATTTTGTCAAGTGAAATATTTTTGGACACTAGATAAAATTTTAACTGTGAATAATTAAATAGTTATTCAGAGTCTGTCATGTGAAAAATGCTGAAATACTTACTAATTTTTCATATTTCCTTATTAATTCAAATTAAATATCTCAGTACTTTTAAAACAACTAAAACCCCCTTTCGTTTCTATGCTACAAGTCACATTCTCCTACTTTACCATTCCAACTGATTTAATTTGCCTGGCAATTCTCAGAGATGATTTATTGTACTGTAGTAGACGGATGTAGCATGTTATCTTCTATATATATATATATATATATATATATATATATATATATATATATATATATATATATATATATATATATATATATATATATATATATATATATATTACATTTGTGTATATATAAAGCTGTTTGTTAGTCTGTGCTCAGTTGAACTTGAAATTTAGATATACTGCTTTAAATCACAATCTGAAAATAACAATCATTTCTGAAATGTGGGTGTACCAGCAATAAATTATGTGATTAGTTTCATCTGTGCTATCAACATACGTCATACAAAGAGTTGCGGATTTTGAAAGGCCTTTTGCCATTCATACTGGTTATTGATAGTATTCTACTACAATGAATAAGGAAATTTAAATGTTTCAGATTTCTACAAAGTTGGCCTGAGGAACCGGTATCTTTTTAAATTTTTCAGAAATACCCAAGGAATTTTGTATATAAACATAGGAACATAAACAGCCTTGCATGTTCTCACAACTCACAACATGATGGTGCATTGATTGGTCATTGTCTAGTGACCGTTTTCCTTCCAACATACAGCCCATTTTAAAAACGTATATTCTCTGTGCCACTCTCGGTAACAGATTAGTAGATAGGTATGTTTTACTTTATTTTATTTGAATGTAGCTTTCCCAATAAAATAATTATATGCTACTTTGAAAGTGTCCAACAGTCTCCCTGCGCACAGTATGTGCTAGTCTCCTGTACTGCTCCCACTGTCATTCCTGTTCGTCTCCTGCCCCCCCCCCCCTCCCCCTCCCCCCCCTCCTCTTTCATCTGCTTCGTATTGCTCGCTGCATTCAATTCATAGTTATATGAATATTCATTGATAATTCTCACTCAGAGAGCTCGTTCTCATGCACATTTCCATCTCCCACACTTAAAACAATCCCTCACATTGTGCATTTTCGTGTACTCCAAGGAAGAACACCCAGTGCATAAGTTGATCTACCGTATTCTTCACATGTGTTCTTGTCTACCATTCAGCATTTGATTGCTTACATTAAAAAGGGCTGTGGAAAAACCATGGGTTACTCAACAAATGAATATAGCTTTCAGATGGAAAATGTCATTTTGTGCAATTGACTTTATATGGTATGTAAAATAAAGGAAAGTATGGTATATAAAATAAAGGAAAGGCAACTACTCAACTGTTGTGTTGGAGATAGGAACACACAACAGAAAACAGTATTCATACTAGCTAGGCATGCAGCTTTACTGTATGATTAAATGATGATGGCGTCCTCTTGGGTAAAATATTCTTAGGTAAAATAGTCCCCCATTCGGATCTCCGGACAGGGACTACTCAAGAGGACGTCATTATCAGGAGAAAGAAAACTGGCATTCTATGGATCGAAGAGTGGACTGTCAGATCCCTTAATCGGGCAGGTAGCATAGAAAATATAACAATGGAAATGGATAGGTTAAAGCTAGATTTAGTGGGAATTAGTGAAGTTTGGTGGCAGGAGGAACAAGACTTTTGGTCAGGTGAATACAAGGTTATAAATTCAAAATAAAATAGGGGTAATGCAGGAGTAGGTTTAATAATGAGTTAAAAAAAAAAAAATATATAGGAGTGCGGGTAGCTACTACAAACAGCATAGTGAACGCATTATTGTGGCCAAGATAGACACGAAGCCCACGCCTACTACAGTAGTACAAGTTTATATGCCAACTAGCTCTGCAGATGATGAGGAAATTGATGAAATTTATGATGAGATAAAAGAAATTATTCAGGTAGTGAAGGGAGACGAAAATTTAATAGTCAAGGGTGACTGGAATTCGGTAGTAGGAAAAGGGAGAGAAGGAAATATAGTAGGTGAATATGGATTGGGGCTAAGAAATGCAAGAGGAAGGCGCCTGGTAGAATTTTGCACAGAGCATAACTTAATCATAGCTAACACTTGGTTCAAGAATCATGAACGAAGGTTGTATACATGGAAAAACCCTGGAGATTCTGGAAGGTTTCAGATAGATTATATAATGGTAAGACAGAGATTTAGGGACCAGATTTTAAATTGTAAGACATTTCCAGGGGCAGGTGTGGACTCTGACCACAATCTGTTGGTTATGAACTGTAGGTTAAAACTGAAGAAACTGCAAAAAGGTGGGAATTTAAGGAGATGGGACCTGGATAAACTGAAAGAACCAGAGGTTGTACAGAGTTTCATGGAGCGCATAAGGGAACAATTGACAGGAATGGGGGAAAGAAATACAGTAGAAGAATGGGTAGCTCTGAGGGATGAAGTAGTGAAGGCAGCAGAGGATCAAGTAGTTAAAAAGACGAGGGCTAGTAGAAATCCTTGGGTAACAGAAGATATACTGAATTTAATTGATGAAAGGAGAAAGTACAAAAATGCAGTAAGTGAAGCAGGCAAAAAGGAATACAAACGTTTCAAAAATGAGATCAACAGTAAGTGCAAAATGGCTAAGCAGGGATGGCTAGAGGACAAATGTAAGGATGTAGAGGCTTATCTCACTAGGGGTAAGATAGATACTACCTACAGGAAAATTAAAGACAGCTTTGGAGAAAAGAGAACCACTTGTATGAATATCAAGAGCTTTGATGGAAACCCAGTTCTAAGCAAAGAAGGGAAAGCAGAAAGGTGGAAGGAGTATATAGAGGGGCTGTACAGGGGCGATGTTCTTGAGGACAATATTATGGTAATGGAAGAGGATGTAGATGAAGATGAAATGGGAGATATGATACTGCGTGAAGAGTTTGACAGGGCACTGAAAGACCTGAGTCGAAACAAGGCCCCAGGAGTGGACAGCATTCCATTAGAACGACTGACGGCCTTGGGAGAGCCAGTCCTGACAAAACTCTACCACCTGGTGAGCAAGATGTATCAGACAGGCAAAATACCCTCAGACTTCAAGAAGAATATAATAATTGCAATCCCAAAGAAAGCAGGTGTTGACAGATATAAAAATTACCGAACTATCAATAACCCTCCCACAGTGCTATTCTGCTGCCCACTGAACCTACACAATACCTTCGTCCATCCCTACTTAACCCCTGCTCTCAACCCATTGCCTCATGGCTTATGTCCCTGTAATAGAGCTGTGTGCAAGATCTCTTCTACATCCTTCCACCACCACCTACTCCAGTCAAGTCACAAGCATCACTTATCCCATCAAAGGCAGGGCTTCTTGTGAAACCAGTCACGTGATCTAAAAGCTAAGCTGCAACCACTGTACTGTGTTCTAGGTGAGCATGACAACCAACAATCTGTCTGTCCACATGAATGGCCACCGACAAACTGGGATGAAAAAAACACCTGAACCATCCAGTTGCTCATCACACTGCACAACACAACATTCCTCATTTTAATAACTGCTTCATAGCATGTGCGATCTGAATCCTTCCTACCGATGCCACCTTTCCTGAATTGTGCAGGTGGTAACTCTCCCTGCAATATATCCTACATTCTCATAACCCTCCTGGCCTCAACCTTCATTAGTCACTGTTGATCACCCACCTATCCTCTTCCCTGTTCCCACTCCAGCATTGCACAGTCTTCTGTTCCACCGTCACACCCAAATTTTTTTTATACTTCTCTCCTTCCACCTTTCCCCTTCCCTCCCAGCCATGCCCCCCCCCCCCCCGGTCTAACTTGCTTACTGCGGACTGCACCTAGCTGCCCTACCCTCTTCTCACCTTGTCCCTCTATGTTCCCACAAGCAGCACTTTACCGTTTACCATTACCACTGTCCACCCCTTCCTTGCTGGCCCCTCCCTCTTCCCACACCAGCCTCCTCCATGAAAAACATGACCACCCATAACATCACTGCTTTCGAATTTTACTGTTGGAACTACACATGCTGGCAGATGACGCTCACCAGGCGTTCGCCATATCCAGACCCTCCCATCGGCTTGCCACAAAGTGTACTGTGATTCATCACTCCGTGCAACATTTTACCACTGTTCCATCATTCGATGTTTACACTCCTTATACCAAGCAAGGCGTCGTTTGGCATTTACCAGTGTGATATGTGGCTTATGAGCAGCCGCTTGACTATGAAATCGAGTTTTCTCACCTCCCGTCTAACTGCCATAGTACTTGCAGTGGATTCTGATGCAGTATGGAATTCCTGTGTGATGGTCTGGATAGATGTCTGCCTATTACACATTACGACCCTCTTCAACTGTCGGCGGTCTCTGTCTGTCAAAAGATGAGGTTGGCCTGTACACTTTTGTGCTGTATGTGTACCTTCACATTTCCATTTCACTATCACATCAGAAACAGTGGACCAAGGGATGTTTAGGAGTGTGGAAATCTCACATACAGAGGTATGACACAATAACCTGACTACGTTTGAAGTCCATGAGTTCTGCAAAGCACCCCCATTCTGCTCTCTCACAATGTCTAATGACTACTGAGGTCACTGATATAGAGTATCTGGCAGTAGGTGGCAGCACAATGCACCTAATATGAAAAACATATGTTTTTGGAGGTGTTCAGATACTCTTGATCACATAGGGTATGTCGTGTAATTCAGAAGAATGCCTTTTGGCCAAAAGCTTACTTGTCTAGCAGACTTTTTTGTTGTACCTGTCTGTGACTCAATATATCCCCTGTATGGTGAGTAGCAGTCTACCCATTTCATAATTGAATCTGAACCAGACAAGAGGTTTTGGCTTGATAGATAGGATTCCTGCAGGTGGCCCATAAATAAGTTGTCATAAGATGGTGCCATACAAGTACCCATGGCAGAACTGTGGTATTTATAGGTTTGGCCTCTGAAAGTGAAATAATTGTGGGTCAGGATGTTGTGGGCTAGGAGGATTTGGAAAGAGTGGTGATTTTGGTGTCAGGAGAAGACTGGAAAAGGTAGCATTCCATGGCTGCAAGGCCATGCATGAGTGTGGAGGATGCTTGTGTATAAGGATGTTTCATCCACAGTGAACAACAAGGAATTTGGAGGTAACAGGACAGGAACTGTGGAAAGTGGTGAAGGAAGTGAGTAGTGTCTTGAATATGGGATGGGAGACTATGGACAACAGTTTGAGAAGTAGATAAAAGGCAGCAGCACGAGGGGTTGCTGATGTGAGGAGGGAGATGGAGTTAGGCTTCATGTATTGGGATGGACCTAAGGCCTGAGGAACTGCTGGAGGTCCTGTTGAACTTCTGGGATGGGATCACGATTATAAGGTTTGTATGCAGAGACATCGGAAAATTGGTAGAGGCTCCCAGCCACATAGTCACTACGATTCATGAACACTGGTGGAGACTTTGTGTGTGGGAAGTATGATGAAGTCTTTATTGGTTTTCAGGTTGTGGACAGCTTTGTATTCCATAATAGTTATGTTGCTCTCAGTGGTGAGGGATTTAGGAAAGGAAAGTGAGGCTAGGTTAGAAGTGAGGAATTCCTGAAAGTTTACTGGGGCATTACAAGGTGGAAGGGAAGGATCATGGTTGAGGCAGTTTGGAACTGTTTTAAACAATATTCTGTTTGAGATTTTGGTTGGCTGTTGTCAGCAAGGTATGTGGTGAAGAAATTTTTCCACGGTAGAGAATGAGTGAAGAAAAGAAGGTGCTTTACAAGTCCAGCTTGGCTGAACTTAAGTTCAGCGATAAAGGTGAGGCAGTAACTAGAACAAAGGTGGTATCATAGCTACACACATCAAAAATTATTCCAGTATATTAGGAAAAGCTATTAAATGTACAGTAGCATTCACACTTTGTGGAAGCATTGATAGTTAAGGGCATTTTTTCATAGAGGGAAATTGTCGTTATTAATATGTAGTTAAGAAAGGTGTCAGGAGGGGTGTAAGCTGCCAAACTTTTTCTGCTGAAATCATTCTCTGACATGATTAAGAAAATAGTGGGAAAAATGCACTACTTTGGGGCTAACAATTCAGTTGGTAAATCATAATTTCAATTTCAAAAGACATGGTCTTTTGAGAATATTATTTGTTCACTCACTAACTATATATTATAAAGATTAAATGACAGTGTAACAGTGGTATTTTTGTATGTATTGAAATCGGAATGTTTAAATCATTAAATTTTTCTAGAAAATCTGAAGCTTTTCAGAGGTAGTGATTGGGCTCATCACTAGTTAATATAATGTTTCATATATGTTTGTTGCTGTTTATGCTAAATTATTCAAATAATGGGCCAAGAGAGAATTTTCTGGTTGAGAGGAGGAGTATTAATGGAGTTCCGGAATGCTGGAACCTAGAGTGTTAACACCCGCTGCCCCCCTCCCACTCTTTTCTTTCTGTTTTTAGACTGGACTAAATACTGTTTTTCTGTGCCATGAGAAGATGACTTTAATGACATAAAATGTGTAAAACTTGGTGAAATAGTAATAGTATAGCAGCACCATAAACACATCCTCTATAGTAATTCAGGACAGACAATATGGCATGTTGAATTTATTCTTGATTTACCTAATCACAGACACCTATGTACATGGCATTTCGTATCTTCAGTAGTTATCAGTGTCTCCCTGTAGATCTTTTGTTTTAATTTTCTCCTCAGATAAAAGTCCAAAGATGTTAAGTATGGTGAGTGTGCAGGCCATTACATTTCCCGAATGGCCAATCCAAATATCTCCAGATTTTCTGTTAAGCTGTCACAATTCAGCAACTGTAAACTTTAAATGTTACCTATGTACTTCAGAAAATTAACCACTCAAATATAACTTTTCTAAAATTGTACCTTGATATATTTACTAGATCTGGTTATATTTTGGGTGTACTCCTGCCTCACACTGAGTCAATTCTTCTGATATCACCACATCATTGAAGTCCGTCTTCATTCATAACCCTGATTTGGGATGCCTGCAGCAATGCGCCTTAATTTGTGTTGCTTAGTGAATTATATTGGAAGCCAAGGAGCCAGTAGAAGCTGGATAATGTTAGACTGGCATCGATGTGCTTCAGGTGGCTATCAGTCTTTGCTAGGAAACACTTTTGTATACAATATGATTTTTTGTAATTGTTGGTAAATGTAATGTTTACTCAACTGTGCTGAGCTGTATTGCATTTAATGTATTCTTATATCAGTAAGGAGAGCCACTTGTATGAATGTGAAGAGCTCAGATGGAAACCCAGTTCTAAGCAAAGAAGGGAAAGCAGAAAGGTGGAAGGAGTATATAGAGGGTCTATACAACGGCGATGTTCTTGAGGACAATATTATGGAAATGGAGGAGGATGTAGATGAAGATGAAATGGGAGATATGATACTGCGTGAAGAGTTTGACAGAGCACTGAATGACCTGAGTCGCAACAAAGATCCGGGAGTAGACAACATTCCATTAGAACTACTGACAGCATTGAGAGAGCCAGTCCTGACAAAACTCTACCATCTGGTGAGCAAGATGTATGAGACAGGCGAAATTCCTTCAGACTTCAAGAAGAATATAATAATTCCAATCCCAAAGAAAGCAGGTGTTGACAGATGTGAAAATTACCGAACTATCAGTTTAATAAGTCACAGCTCCAAAATACTAACACGAATTCTTTACAGACGAATGGAAAAACTAGTAGAAGCCGATCTCGGGGAAGATCAGTTTGGATTCCGTAGAAATATTGGAACACGTGAGGCAATACTGACCCCACGACTTATCTTAGAAGAAAGATTAAGGAAAGGCAAACCTACGTTTGTAGCATTTGTAGACTTAGAGAAAGCTTTTGACAATGTTGACTGGAATACTCTCTTTCAAATTCTGAAGGTGGCAGGGGTAAAATACAGGGAGCGAAAAGCTATTTACAATTTGTACAGAAACCAGATGGCAGTTACAAGAGTCGAGGGACATGAAAGGGAAGCAGTGCTTGGGAAGGGAGTGAGACAGGGTTGTAGCCTCTCCCCGATGTTGTTCAATCTGTATATTGAGCAAGCAGTAAAGGAAACAAAAGAAAAGTTCGGAGTAGCTATTAAAATCCATGGAGAAGAAATAAAAACTTTAAGGTTCGCCGATGACATTGTAATTCTGTCAGAGACAGCAAAGGACTTGGAAGAGCAGTTGAACGGAATGGATAATGTCTTGAAAGGAGCAAAAGCAAAAGCAAAACAAGGATAATGGAATGTAGTCGAATTAAGTTGGGTGATGCTGAGGGAATTAGATTAGGAAATGAGACACTTAAAGTAGTAAAGGAGTTTTGCTATTTGGGGAGTAAAATAACTGATGATGGTCGAAGTAGAGAGGATATAAAATGTAGACTGGCAATGGCAAGGAAAGCATTTCTGAAGAAGAGAAATTTGTTAACATCGAGTATAGGTTTAAGTGTCAGGAAGTCGTTTCTGAAAGTATTTGTATGGAGTGTAGTCATGTATGGAAGTGAAACATGGACGATAAATAGTTTGGACAAGAAGAGAACAGAAGCTTTCGAAATGTGGTGCTACAGAAGAATGCTGAAGATTAGGTGGGTAGATCACATAACTAATGAGGAAGTATTGAATAGGATTGGGGAGAAGAGAAGTTTGTGGCACAACTTGACTAGAAGAAGGGATCGGTTGGTAGGACATGTTCTGAGGCATCAAGGGATCACCAGTTTAGTATTGGAGGGCAGTGTGGAGGGTAAAAATTGTAGAGGGAGACCAAGAGATGAATACACTAAGCAGATTCAGAAGGATGTAGGTTGCAGTAGGTACTGGGAGATGAAGAAGCTTGCACAGGATAGAGTAGCATGGAGAGCTGCATCAAACCAGTCTCAGGACTGAAGACCGCAACAACAACATACGAGTAATTTGACGAAGCTCTTCCTGATCAACACAAGGGATGCTAACAACTGCCACAACTCTTATGCAAAAATTTAGGTCTGATATTTGCAGGAGTGCACAGACAATAACGTAAAATGTGATGAAATGCTTTAACGAGGAGAGATTCATGTGATGAATTATCCATATCTTCACTGAACATGGGAGTAAGTAAGGTAATTGGCATTCTAATTAAATGCAACATTCAGTCAGTCATGTTTTCTGTGTGTATCATTTCTATTTCTGTAGGAGCAAAAAACCCAGATAAATACTGCCTGCAATGTCGGAAGGACGCATGCTCCCATTCGTGTGGCTGTCCATGTGAGAAGCATGGCTCTTCCTTGTGCTTGTAGCAACTGCTGCCCCCCCCCCCCCCCCCTTGCCCCTCCCCTAAATATGTTAAGATACATTGAACACAAAAGTTAGTCAACAATGTATTGAATTTCTTGTCTTAACCTACCATTAACTACCTTATCCATTGCTTTTCTCTTTCTCACTGTCACACTGCTATTATCCACAATATTTAAAACACCAACACAAACACACACACACACACACACACACACACACACACACACACAATGTTAATTAAGTTGTTGGTTTTTCTCTTTTAAAAAATTAAGAAAAGGAAAAAAAAAAAAAACTTTTGTGAACAGTTTCTTGATTTTCTTATATTATGTAGCATACAGTATCATTAAGTATTTCATCCCTCACTTTTCTATTTCTCACTGTCATCAAACTCACACTTGTAATCTTGCAAATGATATTACGTGAGTCTCTTCTTATCGAAACATTTCATCATATTTCATATTATTTTCTGTGCATCCCCTAGTTCACAGATTTTTTTAATGGGATGAGAAAGTGATGTTAAATTGGATGATAGTTCTGTATGGTGTATTCTTCATATAAACAGTCAGTCATCAAAAATATAGTTTAAAAGCAGAATTTATGGTAGTCAGCCACACTTAATGTTTAGTGGTGCATTTTAAGGTAAAATACATCATAATTACATGCATATTGATTAAATCTCATGATTTAATGGTAATCTTTTGGAATGAAATCATTGCAAAAGAGATGACTGAATCACCAATTTCTGAGGGCATTAAATATTCGTTTTATTTAAAACTTGGTGTTAATTCGTATTAACTCACAGGTTTATGATTCTGCCTCTGTTGTTGTTTTAGCCATCCACCCTAAGGTGTATCTGATACTATTTCCATTCCTCTTGCATGCCTTCTGCCCTCTTTTTTGGCATCACTGCTATTAACTGCATTGCTGATCTGTTTTGTATTTTATGGACTATAAGACCCACTTTTTTTTCGAATAATTGCCTCAAAAATTTGGGTGCATCTTCTACTCAAAATTAATATAAAAATGTCCAGTGTTTGATTTAAAATTCGCTCCAGTCTTAAAAACATCCATTTATTCGATGCCATGGGAAAGCTATCTCTATCTGGCAACATTGGATTCAACTGGCAGCAGCAGTCCACCAATGCGGCGAACATGAGTTACGAGGATTCACAAGCTTGCTAACACTGTCTCGCTCCTGCCCTGCCGTCACAAATCCAGAACACTGTCTATCCTATGATGCAACACTGTAGTGTACAGTGCCAGTGAACTTGAATTGAAAGTGATTTGTGTTATCAGTAACAGTACAATATTTTTGTTAGTAGTGGTATGGTAATTGAAAAAAATAAAAGGTATTCAAATAATGAGGGATATAAATTGAAAGTAATAGAAATGCAGAAGACATTGAAACAGAGCAGCTGAGTGGCACTTTGGCCCCCCCACCAACAGAAAAAGCAATTTGTGATTGGCAAGCTAGTGAAAAAGAACCGAAAAAAATGAGGAAGATGAATTGTGCAAAAAGAGGACAGAATACAAAATGGCCAAAACTAGAAGATGGCATATTGAAATGGATTCAAGGACACTGTCAAAATGGCATTGGAATTAATACAAAAATGATTTAAATACACATTCGTAAGCTGGTGCTACAGTGGAACTTAAAAGACTGTAAGGGTAGAGTTGGTTGGTGCTACAGATTTATGAAGCATCATGGAATTAGCATGCGAGCCAAAACCAAAATACATCAGAAAATGCCATAAGGGTATGAAGAGAAAATATTATGTTTCCATCGCTTTGTTATTCAATATCGAAAGAAAATTAGTGTGGAACTAAGACAAATAGCGAATATCGATAAAGCTGCTCTTGACGTTCATTGTGCCAAATAACAGAACTGTTGCTATGAAAGGTGCTAAAACTTTAACTATGAAAACAAGTGGATGTGAAAATAATGCACTACACTGTTGTCCTTTCATGTTGTGCTGACAGCACTGAACATAACCCATGATCATTTTCAAGCACAAAACAATGCCAGAACTTTCTGAAATACTGTCAGTTGTTGTTGTTGTTGTTGTTCATGTACATGACAAGGGTTGGGTGGATGCGGCTAGTATGAAATTATGAATTAACGGAGTGTGGTGGAGGAGGAAAGGTGCTTTATTGAAGAAGAGTTCTCTCGTTGTGCTAGATCAGTTTATTAGTCATTTGAAAAATTCTGTGAAAGAGAAATCTTTCAAGAAGTGTGGTATAAGTAATGTTCTCGATGGTAGTGAAGACCATCTTACATATGAAGAGGATTTTAAGGTCAGTTTGGTTTCATAAACAAGGAATTTTTTAAATTTGGATTTGCAGTCTAATAATAAAATTGGTAAAAATATTTTTTTTGAAGTTGCTTAAAAATTAAGGTGCATCTTATAATCTGTAGCATATTATAGTCTGTAAAATATGGTACTCAAGCGTAGGTCAGGCCCTGCAATTGTTTCCTGTCACTTTATTTTCAGCAGTAGTTTTCAGCAAAAACTCATGTTGTATTATGTGTATGTCGACCTTAGGAATTTTTCCTCATTAACTCATTGCAGGATATCATTATTCCTTAATTAGTCCATTTGACCTTCCATCACTCTCTATTAATACCACATTTCAGATTCTTCTGATATTTCATTGCTGTATTCTCCATTGTCCATGTTTTGCACTCATACAGAGCTGTGCTCCATACAGCTTCTCATGAATCATTTACTTTTCATATTTATGAATGTTGATGCTATTTCCATTCCTGTTGCATGCGTTCTGTCCTCTTCTTCAACATAACTGCTGTTCCCTGCATTGATGATGTATCATATACTCATGCCTAGGCCAGGTCCTGCAATTGTTTCCTGTTGCCATACCTTCAACAGTAGTTTTCAGTAAAAATTCATGTTGTAATATGTGTATGTCCATCTTAGGAGTTTTTTCTGATTGACTCACTGCAGGATATCTCCATTCCTTGATCAGTCCATCTGACCTTCCATCACTTTCCATTAATACCACATTTTGATTTCTTCTGATCATTTCATTTCTATATTCTCCATTGTCCATGTTTTGCACCCATACAAAGCTGCACACCAAACAGCTTTTCATGACTCTTCTACTTTTCATATTTTTGAATGTCAGCAGCTGTTTCTGTTTATAGAAAGCTCTTCTGCCTTCTGCAATGTACTACTATGTTCTAGTTATGAGATAGCAAAATTCATCCTATTCTCCAAGAATTTCTTCACGAAGTTTAACTTTTATCTATCCTGTGATTACAAGTGCTAAGCACACCATTACATTAGTTTTATTTTAGTACTTGGGTGTATTACAGTGATGAGGTACCAAGCATGTATTCCATTTCTTAAATACTAGACTCAGTTACTGTTCAGTTTCAGCATCTGTTGCTGTGTTGCGAGCAACACATATCCTGCTGATTTATGTGACAAAAAACTCCTGCATAATGGCAGACCTTGAACAATTCCACATAGCCATGTACTTTTTTATAATGCAGTTCTAGGCTGTTGGTGTAATAAATTTCACATCTGTCCACTCTAGCTTTTTTGGAAGTGTAATAATTACATTATGTTCAAATTGTTGTGGAACTTCCCCAATTCCATAAATTTCATTTGTGAGTCTGTGTAATTCGTGCTCTGTCCTTAGCGAAATGTCAGTCGATGCCCTAGGAGAAGGCAACAACTAAATGGGCTTGGGGAAGGTGCGGCCATTTATCACAAGTCATTTCTTACTTCAGGAGTCCAACAATCTTTTATTGCACAGATACCAAAACACTAGTAAAATACAAATAATTCAGGCAGTTACTCTAAAATTTCTTCAGTCAAACCAATTGATGATAAATTAGTTAATTTAAATGAATAAAATGCACCAATTTAGGAAGGGTAACAAGCAAGTAGTACAGTCAGATATAACTCAAACATCCACTTCGCGCTGGGCAAACAATGACAGCAGTGGTGCTGAAGATTACAATTCCAACATTTGACTGGTTAAAGGGAATGCTTTACATTAATGAATATAACTTATAAGAAGTGCGCTGATATAATATTACACAAGTCCAGTATCTGCCGAGCTGAGGTCTGTTAACTACTAATATTTTATGCAATTAGCATGGTAACACTTTGTAATGCAAATGTCCATTATTTAATAAATCAGAGAAGCCAAGATACTGAGATGGAAAAATAATAAAATACCATTTAACAAAAACATTACACCAATTTTAAAATTATTAAGTTAAAACCGAACTTCATACTGGGAAAATATGGAAGGCACAGGTATGGCCAGCCAGGTCTGAGTAAGATGGTTTAGAATAACAGGCCTTGTGATTAAATTAACACCTGATTGCTACGAGATAGAAACTCAACTTACAAGGGATGCCACAGCAAGCTAGGAGGTCGCTGCCTCAGAGGCTACAGTGAGACAGGAAGCGGTGCGCCACCTGTCCACTCGAACACAGCTGACATGGACAGGTTACACCCAATGAACCAGTGGTTAACAGACAACAGTCTGGGGCAGCACCTCCAAATACTATGAATAGCTCAGAGAGCCGAGCGCAAACAAACATATAATTCATGCATAATAATAATAATAGGACATATGAAAATGCTCCAACCAAGACAAGAAACTCTATGTGCGCATGACCACAAGCCCCAGCTAAACCTTACATATCACAACACAATATTACAATAAGAATTACTTAAAGGATTAATGGGTTAATCTTATAATAAAATATAACAATAAATTAATGTAATAATCTAGAAATCACAGGGTATTCAACACATTAACTTAAGTGACTTAAAAGGTAACAGGCAAATCTTGAGGGCTAACATTCAAACAGTTACAATAGTAATATTTAGAATGGTAACTATTAAATTCTTTGAATGAGGCAAAATCTCTCCAGAGTAATGGGACTTAATTACCCAGGTGAGCCAAGATTCACTGGGCCGCTAGTGTTCTCTTACCTTGGCCACAGTCAGTTTTATAGTCATTATATCAATCAAGGAAGCAACAACTTCCAATACAAATAAGACTCAGTTTTGAACTCAGTGATCACTAATACATGTGGTGGCCTAGAACACATGAGACAATTAATTTCAGGCCTGAATGACAAGATAAGCAGATGTTGAACAATTAAAAGAAATTTTAAAACACATCAGATATGGCACTCAGATAATTTCAAACAGGCACCAAAAGGTAAATTTAACATTTGACACAGAGTGATGGAGAACCACAGGCAATCCAGCGCAGAGGTAACAACTTGAATACGAGTGCAGATGTGTCAATCAAGTAATGTGTACCTTACCTCACAGGGCAGAACAGATGGTGCCAGAAAATGAACAGCACTCCAACACTCACATCAGTGACTGTGCCTCCTTAACCAAGAGTAAACTGGCTGCATCGACATTAGGCCCAAGTATTGCCGACCAACACAACTCTTCCGACCACTGGCTGCTGAGACAATTGTGCACCTGTAAGCTCCATGAATAGCTCACCATACATCACATGTGCCTCTTGTCTCTTTTTCCATGACTGTGACAGACTGACTGGCAATGTGGTCAGCAACCCACTGTGAGGAACTACAACCAAAGACTCAACTAACAGGCAACCGAACACCACTCGGCGACTAGACAGAGATGCATCCCACCAGCAGGCAAAGATGTAAAACCATAGAACAAGCTGACGCAGCTCAGTTTGCCTCGATGCCTGCAAGAATTCTGCTGGTATTTCATCAGTACCTGGGCATTTATTCTTTCCAAGAACGTTCAGAGCTTTTTGAAATTCCGAAATGAATGCTGAACTTCCACTATAATCTTCTTGTACTGGGACCTCATTTTCATCTAGTCAGTTTTTCTGGCTCACTTTAAAATTTCTCAAAGTAATTTCAATCTTCTGACCTTAATTCATGCTACCATTATCCGATCACCTTTTTTCATCTCTGATAATTGTGCTCCTTGTTTTGTGTTCCATGATTTGATGTTATTAAACTGCGTGTAGCATGTGTGTTACTGTTTTAAAATTTTGTATCTATCTTACAATATATTTCTTCCCTCATCATAATATAGCTTTCTTACTTGTCTGGGTAATTTTGTTTCTGGGTGACCTGCACTGTTGCTATTCACTTTCAACAGTTTTGCACTTTAATTGTTGTATTGTAGCTGTAGATGTAGGGAACATGTAGCAGTCCTCAGCAGTTAGGAGGCCTAGGTCATTTGTAAAGTCTAACAGAAAGATGAAGGTTCTGCTGCTAGGTAGTTTGCACGGTAGAGGTGTGGGCCAGCAGTTGCAGGAAGTGTTGGGGACTGAGTACCAGGTCACCAGCATTGTGAAGCCTAGTGCAGGGTTGGCTCAGGTGGCTGACAGAATAGGGAAGTTATGTAGGAATTTTACGGAGGAGGATCGGGTAGTGATAGTGGGTGGAGCAGGGAACAGTCTTGATAGTGGGTGGAGCAGGGAACAGTCTTGATAGGGACGGGGAATATGATGTTGGTGGTGACCTGGTAAAGATAGCTACTCAAACTGGTGGCACTAATGTGCATTTTGTGCTAGTGTTTCAGTGTTATGATCAGCCTCATCTTATTGCTACTGTTAGGCACGTTAACATGGGGCACGAGAGAGCGCTGATGGCAGAGGCCATGGATCACATATCAGCAGTACCAGTTGGGTCTATCAGTAGATCAGGTTTCACTAGTCCTGGCCTGCACCTCAATAGGTATGGGAAGGGGAGGCTGGCAAACCTTATAGGTGACTGTGTAGTGGGTGGTGGTGGGATCACTCATGGAAAATTTCCTGTAGTAGTTGGTGTTAGAGCTCCACTTTTTTTAGGTTGAAGTCAGCTGATAGGTATACCTGCTTATAGGAAGTCCCTCTAACTAATGGCTCACCTTCAGAGGACATCATGCTTCCAAGTAGAGAAGGAATTAGCATATTTCATCAAAATATAAGAGGTATTAGAGATAAAGTTAGTGATCTGCTTATAGATGTTGACTCAGAAATTATTGGTATATCGGAGCACCACTTAAATAATTTGACAATTCAGAGGCTTCCTTTACCGGGATACAGATTAGCTGGCTGTTTTTCAAGGAGTTCCTTGTGAGGTGGGGGAGTGGCTACGTACTTAAAAACCAGTATTCCATTTGAGCCCATAGACGTGTTATGGCACTGCACTGAACAGATATTTGAATGTTGTGCAGGGGCAGTTGAAGTTAGTGAAACTAAACTTGTCATTGCTGTTGTTTATAGGTCCTCTAACTCTTGACTTAAGAGCATTTCTGCTCAAGCTAGAGAGGGTTCTTGATTCATCTTATAGGACATACCAGAAATTAGTTATATGAGGTGACTTCAATATAAATTTTGTATATCATGGTGCAAGATAAAGGATGTTAGTAGACCTAAATTCATGTGATCTGATGCAGACTGTGTTTTTTCCACCTAGGATGCAGGGGAACAGCAGCATAGCTGCAGACAATAGTTTTATTCATTCTTCATTACTAGATGGGCATTCAGTTAGTAAAAGGATGAATGGCCTTTCAGACCATGATGCACAAATTTTAACACTAAAGGCTTTTGTACTCAAACAAATGTCACATATAATTACAAACTATGTAGGACAGTTAATCCAACAGCAACAAAGAGGTGTTTAAACCTTGTCAAGGAAGAAGAGTGGCAGGATGTTTATAGTGCCAATAATATAGATGATAAATATAATGCTTTACTTAACACATTTCTGATGCTCTTTGTGAGTTGCTTTCCATTAGAACGTTCTGAATGGGCTACCAGCAGTAAGTAATAGGTAGCCCGGGTGGCTGACTAGTGGGATAAGGATATTATATAGAACAAATCAGGAATTGTATCAAAATGTTAGAGGTAGTCACAATCAAGCTACAGTAGTCCATTACACACAGTATTGCAAGGAGCTTAAAAATATTACGAAGGCAAAGAGTATGTGGTATGCAAATAGAATAGCTACTTCACAGGAGAAAATTAAAACCATATGGTCAGTTGTGAAGGAAGTGTCTGGTCAGCAGCACAAGGTCGATGAAATAAAGTCAGTTCGTAGTAAAAATATTTCTGTTACTGATAAATGAGATATATGTACAATATATAACAATCATTTTCTGAGCATTGCTGGTGAATTTAATAAAAATTTAGTTTCTGCAGGGAATCGTGTAACTTTCTTGGAAAATGCTTTTCCGACATTGATGTCTGAAAGCCTCCTCTGTGATACAGACCAGGGGGAGATTGAGTCATTAATTAAATCACTCAAGACGAAGAACTCTCATGGATATGATGGAGTGCCTAGCAGAATATTGAAGTACTGTGCTGCACATGTTAGCCCTGTATTTAGCCATACTTGTAATTTTTCCTTTAGGAATGGTCAGTTTCCTGAATGGTAAACGATAAAAGTACTCAGTAGTAAAGCTGCTTTATAAAAAGGGAGAAAAGGATAATGTCGACAAATTTAGACCTATTTCTATGCCATCAGTGTGTGCTAAAGTTATTGAAAAGGCTGTGTATGTTAGGATAATTAATCATTTTATTTAACATAATTTGCTATTAAATGACAGTTCGGTTTTTAGAAGTTGTTTAACAATTGTAAATGCTATATTCTCTTTTCTCTGTGAGGTACTGGATGGATTAAACAAAAGGTTTCGAATGCTAGGCATATTTTTTTGATTTAACTAAGGCGTTTGATTGTGTTGATCACAAAGTATTGCTACAGAACTTGGATCATTACAGAATACGGGGAGTACCTCACAATTGGTTCACCTCTTACTGTAGAAACAGACAGCAAAAAGTCATTATTCACAATGTTGAGAATGGCTATGATGTGGGGTCTGAGTGGGGTACAGTCAAGTAGTAAGGGGGGGGGGGGGGGGTCCCAGGGATCAGTGTTGAGGGCACTACTGTACCTTATTTGTGTAATTGATATGACCTCTAGTATTGTGGGTAACTGTAAAGTATTTCTGTTTGCTGACAACACTAACTTGGTAATGAAGGATGTTGTGTGCAAATAGTGCAGTTCATGAAATAAGTTCATGGCTTGTAGAAAATAAACTAACACTAAATCACAGTAAGACTCAGTTTTTACAGTTTCTAACACACAGTTCAACAAAACCTGATGTTTTAATTTCACAGAATGGGCATATGATTAGTGAAACTGAACAGTTCAAATTTCTAGGTGTTCAGATAGATAGTAAAGTGTTGCGGAAAGCCCACATTCATGAGCTTGTTCAAACGCTTAATGCTGCTGTTTTTACTATTGGAACAGTATGTGAAGTGAGTGATTGTTTGACATGAAAATGGCCTGCTTTGCTTATTTTCATTTGCTTATGTTGTATGGTATTATATTTTATATATACAGGGTGTCCCAGCTATCTTGTCCACCCAAAATATCTCTGGAACAATAACAGCTATTGGGAAATGACTTTCACCGGTATCAATGTAGGGCTGGGACCCATGAATGTACATATTTGGAAACATTCTAAAACGAAAGCATATGTGTTTTTTAACACAAACTTATGTTTTTTAAATAGACCTCCTATATTTTTTCTTCAGCAATCCATAGCATGACAAAGCACATACACAATGGCGTTGATTGCATCGCAATATTCCCATTACATCCCGAGATATTGAGACGCGAAGTTGACGCTTGAAACACCCGACATGCGCTGCTAGCGCACGTCCTGAGGCTCAGGCGTGAATCCCATGCTGCCCCTAATCGCGATGTGATTGACATGTGTAATCACACCTCCATACTTACACATTGTGAATAAACGTTGTGTTGTGGAACTTATACTGTACAGTATAATGTACACACATGAAGATATCGTAGAAATGCTGCTGATCTATGGAGAATGTACGTTAACGGGAAATACGTTATGAGATTGCTTGTTTGTTGATAGTGCTGTTCACGAACATTATGATTATTAAGTTAATATGTCTGTTTTCTACCCTACTCTACATACCTGTACTGTACCCTGTTGTACGTGGACGAAACGCAGTTCAGGCAGAACGACTGTACAGAAGACGATTCCCTGACAAGCCATCGCCTTCGCGCCGGATGTTTGGTCATCTCACATCTCGTCTACGTGAAACTGGAAGCTTAAATCCAAGACCTCGACATCATCCTAGAACACGCACAGATGAACGTACTGAAGTTGCTGTGCCCGCTACCATAGCTGTGAATCCTCAAATCAGCACACGTCAAATTGAACGTGAAGTTGGTGTGTCGAAATCAAGTGCACAGCGTATTCTTAAACGTCATAAATTTCATCCTTACCATGTTCATTTACACCAGGATCTTCATGGAATTGACTTCCGCAATAGGGTAACATTTTGTCGGTGGGCTCAGCTAAAACTTCTGACTAATCCACATTTTTTTGCAGATGTTCTCTTTACCGACGAGACATCATTCTCCAACAAAGGAATTGTCAATATGAGGAAAATGCATTATTGGTCAGCAGACAATCCAAAATGGCTCCGTCAGGTAGAGCATCAACGTCCATGGAAAGTTAATGTTTGGTGTGGGATTATTGGAGATACCATTATCGGACCTTTCTTTATAAATGGCATCCACAATGGCAGACAATACTCCAGATTTATACGACACTATCTTCTTGTTCTCTTGGACACCGTACCTCTGAACCGGAGAATGGTCATGCGGTATCAGCATGACGGATACCCTGCACATAACGCCTTACGAGCAAGACGACTTCTAAACCGTAAGTTCCCTGGTAGGTGGATTAGACGAGGTGGCCCAGTTAGGTTAGGCCTGCCCGATCTCCGGACCTTACACCGCTGAATTATTTTCTTTGGGGAGCAGTGAAGGATGCTGTTTACCAACATGAACCAACAACACCAGAGGACATGAAGCAACGCATTATTGATGCTTGTACAGCCATCAAAGAGGAAACAGTAGCACGAAGTAGGGCATCCTTCATCCGCAGAGTGACCCTATGTATGCAAGGCAATGGGCATCACTTTGAGCATGAGATGTGAACGTTGTGTTTAGTATGTAGTGCTGGTATCACAGGGGAAGTTTCTACAAAGGGCCATTTTACGCAGTGATGTTAAGAAACATTTGTTTGCAACAATTTGTCATTTAACGCATTAGATAAACATAACATAAATAATTATGTGATAAGGAAAACAGATATGGAAAACCTGAAGAAAGAGGAAAGGAAAATCATTAGGAAAATTCTGGGACCAAGATGGACCAAAGAGGGGTATAGATTACAGAAAAATTCTAAAATTGAAGAATATTCTAACATAGAGATAGACATGAGGAAGAGGCGTCTAAAATTCTATGGCCACATAATGAGACTTCCCGATCACAGACTTACAAAAAAAATAGTAAGATACGTAGCATCCCTTGTTAATGGAGGAGAATGGATCAAAAATGTAAAGAAAGATCTGGAATTAGCCAACATTACTACTGAAGACATGAGCAAAAGAAACAATTTCAAACTTAAAGTTGACATATGGGAGGTCAAACCAGAGACAAAAGCGCCGAGAACTGTAACAAAATGGAGCGAAGAAAGAAAAGCTGAATTCTCGCAAAGAATGAAGACCTGGTGGGCAAACAAGAAGAATAAGAAGCCCCAGAAGTGAACCATCTTTACTTAGCGTCTTCCATGTTGGGAGCTTTATGACTAATAATAATAATAATTATGTGATAATAAAACTAATTGGGTAAACATGTTTACATTCACCTTCTATGTCCTACCTGAACTTCCCAAATCAAAACATTTTTACCTAAACAACGGTAAAACTTTTAGTCCACTTGCTCGTTTCACTAAAACCATCAACATGAATTTTACTATTACGAGTGAACGATTAACTGTCACTTGCACTAGATCTACAGTAAAGTAAAGTTTTAATGTTGAACGGCATTACCTTTTTAGTAATGGATTAACGATAAGCGAAGTTAACTTTGTGACTAACGTTGCGGTACACAGATATGTTACAGAACTGCATCACCGCTAGCCTATGAGATAAATACCTGTTGGAATGTACGACGTTAATGCAGGATGGCAGCAGACCGTATTATTCGTTTCGGACCTCTTGATAAGTATGGAAGTGTGATTACGCATGTCAATCACATCGCGATTACGGGCAGCATGGGGTTCACGCCTGAGCCTCCGGACGTGCGCTAGCAGCGCATGTTGGGTGTTTCAAGCATCAACTTCGTGTCTTAATATCTCGGAATGTAATGGGAATATTGCGATGCAATCAACGCCATTGTGTATGTGCTTTGTCATGCTATGGATTGCTGAAGAAAAAATATAGGAGGTCCATTTAAAAAAACATAAGTTTGTGTTAAAAAACACATATGCTTTCGTTTTAGAATGTACCACAAAAGTGCCCCACTTGTGACAGGATACTTTCCGGGACTGGATCAGATTCTGAATGTGGCTCTCCAGCAGGGATACGACTTCATCAAATCCTGCCCTGAAATGAGATCCATCCTTCATGAAATCCTCCCCACCCCACCAAGAGTGTCTTTCCACCGTCCACCTAACCTTTGTAACCTCTTAGTTCATCCCTATGAAATCCCCAAACCACCTTCCCTACCCTCTGGCTCCTACCCTTGTAACCGCCCCCGGTGTAAAACCTGTCCCATGCACCCTCCCACCACCACCTACTCCAGTCCCGTAACCCGGAAGGTGTACACGATCAAAGGCAGAGCCACGTGTGAAAGCACCCACGTGATCTACCAACTGACCTGCCTACACTGTGATGCATTCTATGTGGGAATGACCAGCAACAAACTGTCCATTCGCATGAATGGACACAGGCAGACAGTGTTTGTTGGTAATGAGGGTCACCCTGTGGCTAAACATGCCTTAGTGCACGGCCAGCACATCTTGGCCCAGTGTTACACCGTCCGGGTTATCTGGATACTTCCCACTAACACCAACCTATCCGAACTCCGGAGATGGGAACTTGCTCTTC